>NC_137927.1:29923450-29998450 GCF_963457725.1 Sprattus sprattus
AATCCTCATGTCCTCTTCACTGGGTCATAAGTGATTCAGCTGCTTGGCCTTTCAGACATGTGACCTCAGCCTTGGCCCTGCTGGCGATTATGCCCCTGATGCCCCCCATGCCCCCCATGCCCCTGATGCCCCCTGTTCGGTCTCATGCCCCTGATGCCCCCCATGCCTCTCATGCCCCTGATGCCTCCCTGTTCGGTCTCATGCCCCTGATGCCCCCCGTGCCCCTGATGCCTCCCTTTTCTGTCTCATGCCCCTGTTGCCCCCCATGCCCCCCATGCCCCTCATGCCCCTGATGCCCCCCATGCCCCTGATGCCCCTGATGCCTCACTGTTCAGTCTCATGCCCCTGATGCCCCCCATGCCCCTGATGCCCCTGATGCCTCACTGTTCAGTCTCATGCCCCTGATGCCCCCCATGCCCCCCTGTTCAGTCTCATGCCCCTGATGCCCCCCATGCGGTCTCATGCCCCTGATGCCTCCCTGACCACTATGAGTTTGTCTAGTGCTGAACCCGAAGAAGCCTTAAAAAAAAGATCACAGTTCGTTTTCTTAGTTGTTATAGATTACAAGTACAAAAAACTTGTAAAAAAGACAAACACTGTAATCACTTGCTATTTTTAAATGAGCATCACAGTATTTACCGGGATGCTACATTAAAAAAAAAAAAAAAAAGTAATTTTGCTCTGTTTGTTGGAGTACCTTGCTTTTGTTAAAATTGAAAAAAAAAAATAAACAAAAAAGAAAACAAAAACAAAGACAACACATTGTCATCAGTAACGGTTTTAAATGAGCATCATTGTATTTTTAAAGCAGAGTGCTAGCAGGGCTTAGCCAGCGGAGGTTAGCTGTGCTGTGCTGTCACTCACACACTGGTTCACTGCAGCAAGGCCATCAGGTCAGTGCATGTCCAAAATGGCAGCACTTGAAGTTCACTTACCTTCTACCCAAGACTCCTGACTTCTTCTCTCTCACGAATGACTGCATTTGGGTCCAGCCTTGTGAAAAACAAATGTGTGTGATGACATTGGGGCTTATTTTCATCAGATGTTTCTCAGGGGTAGGAGGGAGGAGTCAGGATGCTGAGTTTGGCTGGCTGTGGTTGTTTTTTAGGACTCAGCAAGTAGATTAGCATTTTATTCTGTCTAACCTCTAAGGTCAGTGGAAATTGTGTGTGTGTGTGTGTGTGTGTGTGTGTGTGTGTGTGTGTGTGAGAGTCGTTGTCGCTGACCTTATCTAAACATAATGACTTGTTTTTCCTCTATATTACAATGCTGCCGCAGATGGATTGTGCCTTAAGGGAATTGGCCTGTTGCAGTAGTCCTGCTGTTAGAAGACATACAGTATTTACACGGAAGGAGATTCGTTTTAAATAGGCTTTTATTCCTTTTCATGGCCTCCTAGTGGCTCTCACCCGGGCTCGGGAGTGGAGCTCCTGCTCTGTGGGTTATATTGTAGACAAGACGGATGAGCACCACTGTGTGAGGTCCCATAGTGAGCTCAAGTTTGAGGAGCGGTTTATAAGACATGGCCTGGAAACGTCATGTCACACCTGCTACGATACCCCACCTCTGTTCCAGGCTGCGGCCTGATCCATTCCACACTCATTCACCCCTTATCTGGAATGATTATGGCTTCCCTAAATAATACAGCATCTTTGGAAATGCCCAGAGGGAGAGAGAGAGATAGAAAGAGAGAGATAAAGAGAGAGAGAGAGAGAGATGAACGTTTACGATGAACACTGGAGTGAATGTTATTGCAAGCTGTTTTCGTTCGATATTTAAGTTAAAAAATAAATGGAAAGGATACCTGCATATCTCTTTCCTTTTTCCTCTAGCTCTAGCTCTCTGTCACACACACAAAACCCATGCAACAAACATACACTCTAAGAGATTTTGTCTCTGGTCTGTCAGTATTTGAGTATAACACAGTGGATGAATACAATCAGAGTCCATCGTCAGTATCACCCATATTCAGTCTGCAAAGGACTGAAAAAGATCTGACATCTTCACAGACTTGAGCTGGCAACAGCAACACACATCCCCTCAAGCTCCCCAGTGTTATGAGATTCATATTGGATGGATGATTTGAGGGTTGCAAGTGTGAATGGAAGCCCTGTGCTCACCATGAAAGGTTATTGATGATGTATGTGAGCGAGGCCGCTGACAGCTCGGAGAATGGAGAGAAATTTGATTGCGGCTGAGTAGACTCCATGCAGCCCGGCCTTATGCGTGTGTGTGTGTGTGTGTGTGTGTGTGTGTGTGTGCTGCGTGTGAATGATGGCTGCTCTGCATGGGCTACCCATCTCAATGTCAAGCAGCAGCATCAAGCAGCACCATCACCACCAGTGGCTGGGTTCAAACCGGAGCAGAGAACTAAATGGGAGACAGAGAGCTGATTCAGCTTTACCTCACAGACATAAACACAGTGTGCTCAGTGCTTCAAGGATATATATATATATATTCCCATAGGGGTTGGGGTCGGGGGGTAGTGGGTCTTTTTTTTTTAAGAATTTCGTGATGGCTTGAAATTAAACAAGCATTCACTGGCAGAAGACAGAGTGCGAGTGTGTGCTGTGGGTGCAGGAGATTGATGTCAGCCTTGGGTGTGAACATTCATCTTAGTCAATCATATCTGATCTATAGAAGGGAGAGAAGACAACTCTCTCGCTCTTTCTCTCTCTCTCTCTCTATGGAAGGGGAAGAGGATGACTCTCTCTCGCTCTCTTTCTCTCTCTCTCTATGGAAGGGAGGAAGATAACTCTATCTCTCTCTCTCTCTCTCTCTTTGTCTGTCTCTCTCTACATATCTCTCCTTGCTGTCTCTCAGTCTCTCTTTCTCTCTCTCTCCCACACCCTCTCTTTCTTTGTCTATGCGTCTGTATACTTGCCTCATATTATCCCTCCCTTTTCTTCAGTATCTCTCTGTCCTTCGCTCTTGCTGTCTGTGTGTGTCAATTAGTGTGTGTCAGTGTGCAGGTTCACTGTTGTACACTGCAATCCGAAAGGACGAGCTTTGATGGAACCACTGACACGTATGGATCAAGCTTTGGTAGAACCACTGATACGTATGGATCAAGCTTTGGTAGAACCACTGACACGTATGGATCAAGCTTTGGTAGAACCACTGACACGTATGGATCAAGCTTTGGTAGAACCACTGACACGTATGGATCAAGCTTTGGTAGAACCACTGACACGTATGGATCAAGCTTTGGTAGAACCACTGACACGTATGGATCGGCAGTCATGCTAAAGGAGTGTTTAGCCAAGAGAGGGATCCCAGTAAAGCAGGCCGTGTACGCCACTTAAGCTGACGACTAGACATCTGTCACATGACATACTGTAGTTCCAGCATTTGAAAACACACCATGTCCATCCATATGTGGAGCATTCACTGGCTTGGATGTGACACAGAAGGCCACGGTGATGGTTAGGGCTCTTTGTAAAGCCGTGACGACTTTGCATCTCTAAAATTAACTAATTAAATAAACTAACTAGCAACCACTACTGGAAAATCTTGATGTCGCATTTTAAGTTTATTATAAACATGTCGAGTTTCAGCTGCTCATATAATATAAAAGCTCAAGTTCAAACTTATTTGGCAGGAGCTTTCCTTGACAGTAGATTCCAGTACAACCAAAAGCCTGATATAATTGGGGTCCTAGGTACCTCTCCTTATTTGCCCCATGGCCATATCAGTTGGTACATCCACATATAATTGCCTCTATAACTAGGTGTCTGTTGACAACCTTTTCTGAACTGTGGAGGAGTCTAAATAAACAGTTGCAGATTAGAACAGCAGAGAGTGATTGGCTGCACACACAGATTGTGCGGAGGCAACATGCACTACGGGTGTGTGTGTGTGTGTGTGTGTGTGTGTGTGTGTGTGTGTGTACGCCTGGCCTGTGGAAGCAGCCTACTGGGGGTCCTCGTTAAGTTTCCGCCTTCCAATTAAAGAATGAGTCTGCTGCAGCACATCGAACCCCATCACATCCAGCCACATCACTGTGTGAACAGATTATTTACATGATCGTGGCGTGATGTGGCGTGGCGTGGCGTGGCGTGGCGTGGCGTGGCGTGGCGTGGCGTGGCGTGGCGTGGCGTAGCGTGGCATGGATGGCTCATTAGATAAAATAAGCAACAATGAGACTAATTATGATTATAAGGAGAGAGTGTGCAGCAGAGGACATGCTGATATCCACAACCACTACTCACCAGTTACCTGTGTGCATGTATGCATGTGTGTGTGTGTGTGTGTGTGTGTGTGTGTGTGTGTGTGTGTGTATGTGTGTGTGTGTGTGTGTGTGTGTGTGTGTGTGTGTGTGTGTGTGTGTGTGTGTAATAAGGTAAGGTAAGTGGGGTTGTGAATGGTCTCCTTTGAGGCTGCGGAGTGGTATGGCCATCCATTACCAGCGGGCTGAGCAGCGCCTTTACTCTCACTGGACGAGATCATATCAACATGTGAATGTGAGCACAGGGCGTCACTGGGAACATAAGGGCAGGGTGGAAGGCAGTCTGGTGTGTGTGTGTGTGTGTGTGTGCGTGTGTGCGTGCGTTTGGCGTGCGTGCGTGCGTGCGTGCGTGCGTGCGTGCGTGCGTGCGTGCGTGCGTACGTGCGTGCGTGCGTGCGTGCGTGCGTGCGTGCGTGAGGAGGTGAAGAGGCGAGGTAAGGTGAATTCCTGTGTGTGTGTGTGTGTGTGTGTGTGTGTGTGCGTGTGTGCGCATGTGTGTGTACGTGTCCGTGTCCGTGTCCGTGTGCGTGTGTGTGTGCGTGTCCGTGTGTGTGTGTGTGTGTGTGTGTGTGTGTGTGTGTGTGCGGAGTGCAGAGCTTATCCATGCCACCTCCTCTATGTCTTTTCTCTTTTCTTTTTAACCTGGAGACTGAGAGTCAATCACTCACTCAGAGCCGTTGACCTCACTAACCAAACAGTGACCCCCTGATGACCCTTCCTTTCCTCCACGTGCTAGTGTCAACAGATCAGCTGTTAGGAGCGCGCTATGATTCTCTCTATCTCTATCTCTCTCTCTCTCTCTCGCTCTTTCTCTCTCTTTCATGTTCCACTGTCATGCAGTACATGCCTTTTCCCCAACCTCTCTGTCTTTCCATCTTCTTCTCACTCTCTCTTTTTCTGTCTCTCGCCTTCTCTACCTCTCTCCCTCTCCCACTCCCTCACTCTCTCTCTCCCACTCTCGCTCTCCCCCCCCCCCCCCTCTCTCTCTCTTCCCTACTTGCTCCTACCCCAACATTATTTTTCTTTCTCTTATCTTCCCGGTCCTCTCTCCCTTATCTCTCCCTCTCCCCCACAGTCTCTTTTCTACCTCTCCATGGTTCTGTCTATCCTTTTCACACCGCCTGGAAACCTGCAGACTAATAGTTTCCTGTTTTCCTGATGAAGCGCAGATGTTGCTGCATGTGTTTAACCACACCACGAGAAAATAAAAATCACAAAATAAAAACATCCTCTCTTAGCAAAAAAACAAAAAAACAGGAAGTCAGGGCCGCCCGCCCAGGAAGCAGCAGAGTGCGAGTAGGAAAGAGAGGAAGTGTATAATGGAGCATCCTTCTCCTCTCTTCTTCATGCAAAGCCTTGTGAGCGACAGTGCCAAAGACAAAAGTGGATTTGCTGTGGAATCCACATCTGTCATTCTTAGTCTCATCCGAATGGGATCTGTATGGCTCGTGTGTGTGTGTGTGTGTGTGTGTGTGTGTGTGTGTGTGTGTGTGTGTGTGTGTGTGTGTGTGTGTGTGTGTGTGTGTCTGTGTGTGTGTGTGTGTGTGTGTGTCTGTGTGTGTGTGTGTGTGTGTGTGTGTGTGTGTGTGTGTGTGTGTGTGTGTGTGTGTGTGTGTGTGGTGTGTGTGTGTGTGTGTGTGTGTGAACGTTCGCTGGATCACTCATGGACTTTATATGGAAATGCGTTCATTGCAGGGGCCCATCAATCCCCCATAAAGAAGAGGGTTTCTGGCGTGGCATTTAATGTCTTTCTCTCTGTCACCCGCGTTAATCTCTATCAGTCCAGGCTTGATGCATCCGTCTTGTGCGTTTGGCATTGGTTTTGTATAGCACTGACGGATCATTTTTTTCCTAGGTTGAAAAAGGCAGTCAATTGAATGTAAGTAGGACAAGTCCGGGTTTTGCTAAGACCAGGAAAAGGCTCAATAAATAATTATTAATCTCTGAATCCTTCTACTGATTGACTGGAGTGGATATACTGCACATGGTTTCATTCATCTCTGAATCCTACGACTGACTGACTGACTGGGGTGGTTTCATTTTCTAAGCTGCTACCAAGCAGTCAGTCACTCCTCTCTGGAGCCAATCATCTTTCTTTCTCTTCTTGTCCTTCCATGAGCAGCCTACCATTTGCCCTTCAGAATGTCTGAGTGGAAGGTGGCACGGGTCCGGGTGGGTCGGGGTGGGTCGGGTCAAAAATGATTGAGATCAGGAACTCAGTGCTTATGAGCTCCACAGAGCACCGGCAATAATGGCACTGATGGCACTGATGTCAAATCAAATCAAATCAAATCAAACTTTATTTGTACGGCGCATTTCATACATGGAGGTAACACAATGCACCTCACAGTAGGAAGGAAAGAAAAAGGGGGGGAGGGGGGTTTATAAATACTTGTAAAGAGACACAGATAGGAAATAAGTAAACGTTACATAAATGTTAACTAGATACATTTTACATGATACCAGGGCACCACACTTGATACCGGTGTGGTGGGATTTAGGGACAGAGAAACATTTCAGTGGTGGCAATAATGTGTATGTGACAGTTGCAACACGTGACGTATGCTGTACAGTCACGTGGTGTGCCTCTCACACAGCACTCAGAGCCAGAGCTTGACAGTCTGTAGCTCACCACTGAAATTAAACGTGGGTTAGATTTAACTTGATGATGTGTTGTCTCAGCACTTTGCAGACCTGGTGCATAATGCATGAAACAGCATGTGCAGAAATACATAGTGGCCCTTATTGATTCAATACGGTTCAGCATTTCACTCTTCAATATGGGACTTAAAGTACGGGTGGCGACCCTACACGTCATCTAGAGAATCATAATACGGAATCAACAATGAAGTGTTTCACCCAAACTCCTAGTGTGTGTGTGTGTGTCTGTGTGTGTGTGTGTGTGTGTGTGTGTGTGTGTGTGTGTGAGCTGAAGAAGTCTTGACAGCATGGCATGTGTTAGAAGCACACACACACACACACACACACACACACACACACACACACACACACACACACACACACACACAAAACAAACTCTTTCCACTCCCAAACTCCTGTTATGATGGACCCTACTACTAATGCTATTGTTGAGGAACGAAAACAAAAACTACTTTCCGAAGCCATCTCAAAATCTTGGTGTTTTTTCACATGCCTGAAAAAAACTTTCCTTTCAACGATGAATAGATTTTCAAGGGCATATCTCTGACACAAAGCCAAAGCACTTCCCTCTGTTCACATGGGGGAAAAAAATCCATCATGCCTGGATGATAGTGTGTCAGACAAGGGACAGACACACATGTCAGCAACATCAGGAGATGCTCCACTTAACCCTCTCTCTTGTTGTTCTCTTCCTCTTTCTGTGTTTTGTTTCATTTTAGATATCTACTGGGTGACTGGCACTGCAATTGTCCACTTTCGCTAATTCTGCGGATACTGGAAGGAAATCTCTGATTCCGAGGATAAGATTATTTTCCATCGAGGTCCTGGAAGGTAGGTTTTCATATGTTGTAGTGACTTGGGGGTCGAGTTTTAGATGGCACAAGTCAAGGTGTTCCATTTACACTTCATGCTGTGTGGAAGCTGAAGTTCTATGTAGGATGAGATAAATGGGGTGGGAATTGGGACTGGTCACGATGATAGCAGTTGTAAATGGAATCTGCGATAGATAAAATGGACGTGAACGCGTTGACTGGCAAAGGTCAAAAGTTAAATTAGGTCTCTGTCTGTCTGTCTCAATCTTTTTCACACACTCTCTTCTCTCTCTCTCTCTCTCTCTCTCTCCGTCTCTCTGGCTCCGTGCCATTCTTTCTGTCTCGTGATTTTGAGTGTTGGGGTGACATTTCTGCACCCAAAGGGCACATGTGGAATGGAATTACTCTAACAGAGTCAAACATGTCATCTCAACAAGTTTAAATGCCTTGACTCAAATGCCAGCCCTCTAACAGAGTGAGGCGACCGCCGAATAGGACATCTTTGTCTTATTTCTCAATCTGCACGTGTGCGTTGGCATGTGTGTGTGTGTTTGTGTGTTGGGGTGTGTGTGTGTGTGTGTGTGTCAGGAGATAACCAAAGACTTTAGCAGTGAATGCATCACAGCGGACTGCTTCCAATGTGTCACAAAAGCAATATGTTGTTTTTGAGGCAGCACAATGAAAGGCACAGGTCAGGAACAGGGGATCTCTCCACCATCCGGGAATATTGAATTAGGGCTTGGATTGTGTCATTCCACTTCCCATCTTCCATCTGATGTCTTCCTCCACTGCCTCGTCAACTCATCCCTGGATCAGGGCCTGAATGAAGCAGTTCTCACGGACCCTCATCTCATCTCCTCCGCAGATACTCACCCACAGTACATCTACTTCAGGCAGCCTGCCCCACATTCCTCTCTCTCTCTCTCTCTCTCTCTCTGCTGCAGGACTATTGTGCACAGTGAATGAGGGGAGGTTGTGATTGTACTGATATCATCAGCATCATCATCATCATCATTGTTTATTTAGGGAGAATTGACTGAGTACAGGGCTCTTTGGCAGCAATGCCCTGACTGAGGCTACAGAATACAGAAGAACAATAAATAAACAAACCATAACAAAACAAAACAGACAAAATAAATAAACAAAACACATTAAAAAAACTCAGAAATTAAGTATAAAAAATGTATATATATAACATAGAGTAAAAAAATATGTGTTGTGGGCTTTAGTGCAGGACTGAGGCTTAGTACTGTACGCCCAGGGGCTTCATAATTGAATGAACAGCAACTAAGATTCCTGTAGCTCCAACACAAATCGCACCTATATATTCATGACCTTGGGGTAAGTCGTTACATAATTCAATGCCTTTACTACACATATGGAAATAATATATGGAACAGAAAGCTTTTCTTGATGACTAAGTTCCTGGGACATAACAGCCTATTTTATGAACAATTGCTTAATGAAGAAGTGGCCTTTGCTGTTAATCTCAAGCCTACTGCATGGACTAATGTAGGCCTCGCGATTTCATCCTCTATCAAACATGATTGTTGTCTTTGGAAAAGAAATATAAAAATACAAAAATGCCCTGTGGCTGTTCTTTATTGAGGCCGTGTGTGAGAGCGACCGGGCACGCCATGCTCACATGTTGACATGTGTTCGTGTGTGTGTGTGTTGATCGCGTTGTCAGCACCTTGTGCTGCAAAGGGCAAGGCAACAGCCTTGTGGTGGCAGATCCGTCCTTTCATCAGAACTTATGGCTCAGGGGGAGAGAAGCGATCAACCAGGAACAAGACGAAGGTCGATGGCCAGCTATTGATATAGACTATGGCAATCACACCTCAGAGCTAGTGTGAGGGCAAGCAAAGGGCACAGGATGGTATCTTTAGATGGGTAGATCGCCCTGTTGAGGCGGTCCGAGGGGGACATGGGGGCTGCTCTAGGCTTCTAATGACCTCACTGACGACACACTCACACACACACACACACACACACACACACACACACACACACACAGACACACACACACACAAAGCTGACGCTTGATGGAAGTACTGACGTGGTATGAGAATAATGACTCACAGTGATTAATGTTGATGGATATTGGCTATTTTCGGTTGCAGATTTACCCCTGGTGTTTGGCTAGATGTTCCTGCTCAAGGGGTTATGTCCAACAAGCATGAAAGACCTGCTTCTGATTTGCATCACAACCTCCCCCGTCTCGCCCATGCTCCTGTTGGCTTCATCTTCTGAAGATGAAGACGATTGCTGGGTTGTACGGGAGCCAATACGGAGCAATTATGTGTGCATCTGCTGCCCTCATTTCTCTTTTTTTTTTTTTTTTTTTAAAAGGTTACTTTATTTTTAATAAAGCATAACAAAAAAAAAATAATTCCAATGTAGTACAATATGATCAGGATTTACATTTACTTCATATTAACATGTTGTCCTACCGTAACCATTTTTTTTTTGACCCTGAATCCAATAGCACCACATTTAACGTGTGACATTTTAACACATGACATTTCTCTTTCATTATGGGGAAAGTCTGCTGTTTATTACTGCAGAGGATGTGACAATTAAAAAAAAGGCTGTGAGTCATTTTGGCCAAAACAGGCAGAGAAACACTTTGATCACCTGTCACTGATGGACTGCCTCATCTAACATGCTCTGCACAGGACTTCGGGAGCACTGTGACATTTCCCTGTGGCCCTGAGGATCGGTTTGGTGTGCCGTGAACTGTCAGCTTGACCGGCGATAACATAGCAAGCAGGAATGAGTTGACAGACCACTCAGATTCCTTGCATCAGGCGCAACTGCCACTACAGGGTCCGCAGCACGAGTGTGCACATGCCAAAAAATGACTGCATCATGTCTCTCGGCGACCATCCACCTACTTCTCTACCGATAACATTTTATTCAAGCCTAAGTCGCCCGGGGAAATGGACGGTCAGAAGAAAAGGAAAAGTGGATCGAAGATGAAGAGAATAAAAAAAGAGACAGGCACTTGCCTCAGATGCAGCTAGATTCTGCAAAATAAGTGTCATGGTCACCAGTAAGGGACCAGGTCAGTCAAAAAAAAACACTAGCTTAGGCACACATGCACACACACACCCCATAGTCCACGCAGCATGGCTAGCTAGGTAGCTGATCATACAGTGAAATAGCGGCTGCAGGCTACACAGTTTGCACGTCTTATGTCTTTGTGTAGGAATTATATCATAGTAATGATTGCAACATAGCGATCATATGACTGTTATATGACTGGCATATGACTGCTACAACATAATGAACTGCAATATGTTATAACAAGGTTACAAACTGCTAAACTAAAGTTGTAGATGACCCAGGGTGTGGCTGAGTTTCAGTAAGTTGGTCACAAAGGCATTTCATCAGGCAGAGTGGCAACAACGAGATGAGAGGAGAACTTCTGTCTCTTCATACCTTTAAAATCTGTCCATGTCTCCCCACCCGACAGCCAGCTTTGAGCGCGTGCTGGCAAGACTGACGCTTCACAGAGTTGAGATCTTTTTTTTTCTCTTTGTCTTTCGCTCTGCCTCTTTCTCTTTCTCTCTCTCTCTCTCTCTTTCTCTCACTCACTAAAGAAGAAGCAAGACAGAGAGAGGGGAATGACGGAAAGTTGATTCTTTTTCTTCTCATTCGTCACTGAAGCCTTTTGAAAGCAGGCTGCCTGGCAGCGGCCGCTGAATGAGAAAGGCTTGGCCACAAAAGGCATGGCCGTCTTGGTGACTGCAGTCATGCGGTAAACCTGTCCTGTATGGCCACTGGAGAAAGTCATATAAAGGCTCATTGACACAGCTCAAATCAATATTCATTTTGGTCACCTTAGTCTACTTTTCTCCTTTATGTTCCTCAGTGTCAGAGAAGGCATCTGTGATTAGGCTTTAGCAGGGGTTTTTTTGTGTGAAAAACAGAGAAATACCAGAGAAGCTGAAAGGCGCTGAAAGAAAAGAAGTAGAACCCTGTAGTTCAAAAGTGTCCACTTGAGTGAGGAAATGTCCAGGAGATGCTTGGCATTTCTTCTGATTTTATCAGCTCTTGCCAAACTAGCAAGAACTATCTCTCTCTCTCTCTCTCTCTCTCTCTCTCTCTCTCTCTCTCTCTCTCTCTCTCTCTCTCTATCTCTCTCTCTCTCTCTCTTTTTTTATGTCAGATTATGGAAAAGGTTTTTAAGAACCGAGGCTTTACAAAAGGTCTCCTCCTCTTCACGGCCCTGAGTGCTGTTGAAGTCCACTGGGCAGCTCTGACTTCAGTACCCTGGACAGCGCCAGGTTCGTCTCTTTGAGGCTCCATCCAGGGACTTGTCCTTTCTGCAGTGCCCTTTATTTCACTTGCACAGTAGATGGAGATCACAGTCAGTGAGCTGGAACGGCCTTTTGATTTCATATGCCAGTAGTTCCCGTCTTAGTCAGTAGATGGATAAGGGGCTGATGCTCTGACCTCAAAGCTGCGGCCGTCACATCTGCCTGTGCCTCTGTGATGGCATGAAGTTTTTTAGAGACACACACACACACACACACACACACACACACACACACACACACACGTGCACACACACACAAAGACACAAATCTAAATTTGACACAGAGGATTTTGATATTCTTGCTTTTACTTCTTTCATTGCAATCTATCTACCTACATCGCATTTTCTTTCTCCCCCCCTTTTTTTGTGTCTTCCCCTCTCACAAATTAAAATTCACATTTGGCATGACAAACCTGTTCCGCACTGCTAAATCGTTTTTTTGAAAACATATTGGTGAGTAAATCAAAAGGCAAAAGTAAGCTCTCTTTTTCTCTCTCATGCTTATGTGACCCCACCCCACAGTCACAGTACCACATGCACAGAGGTCCTCTTCAGGCTCGGGAATAGGTGCCCTCTGCGCTAAATGTGGTGCAAATGCAGTGCAGGAGTGGTGTTCAACAGCCCGCATTACATAAGTGTCTCATTGTTGTGAATAGGGGTGCTTGAGTTGTATTTATGTAACGGCCTCCACGCCTTTATGCAGGAGAGGGAACGGCTCTCTGGACCCCTGGCAAGGCTCCACATAACAGAAAATCTTTTTTTGGATGCAGCCCTTCGCCAGCCCAAGAACACGCACCCTGGCCAGTGGAAGGCCCTTGTGACAACATGGCTGACCCTGAGGAGATTGTTAATATGAATGCCACATTGACAGATAGATGAGCCACTTAAATAAGGTTGCATGATCATTGTAAGTCTTAAAATGCGCTGCTACTGGCAGTCTGATGATCAGGATCGATCAGGCTCAGGTTAACAGTGTGGAGCACACGCTGCCAGTTTAAAGCAGGCAGTCAGACATAAGGAAGTCATGACTGTGTGAACCTGCGCATCATCTGATAGTGGACAGTGAGTGTTCATTCAGATTCCAGATTAATTCTGATTCTGATTCTGATTTCTTGCCTGTTGGACAATGGGAACTATGCAAAACCAGCAGGATTTCAGCTCCAACAAGAGAGAAAATTACACACCAATCATGTTTTTATCAAGCATGCTAACTATACCCTGGTAATCAGGTAGTTAACACTGTGGAGAAACAATTATGGCACTTTACTTTACAGTTTGGAAACACCTTGGAAACGAATAAGTAATTTGCGGGTTGTTATGAGTTGTAAACACGACACTACCCACTTATTAACGACCTGGAACGAAATTTGCTACCTGATAAGCAAGAAATGAGGCGTTGAGGTTTCTGCTCGTTTTATTTTTATTTTGAAGTCTATTCACAAAAGCCAAATTGATCAACTGGAAGAACAGCACAGCAGGCTACCACGCTGTTTGCCACAGTAAGAGATTGATTGCTATTTCTTTTCTATCTCAAACAATACAAAAATCATTGACAAAATAACAAGCACAGAAATGATCAGTTGCAATTGAGAGACCACTGCTTCTGATCCACTTTTGTCAGGACTCCCTGGAAGCTTCAGAGCTCTGCTTTCAGGACAGCGCATGCCTCCATTAGACAAGCTGAGCTGTCCTTCTCGTCTACTCTCTCTGTTTTCAGGACAGAGTGAGACTGAGTTCTCCTTCTCGTGTACTCTCTCTGCACACAGCACACACCAATTATGACCATCTGCATTCATGTAAAACAAACCATAGTGCATTTTCACCTTGCAAGTTAACTGTGTGTGTGAGAGAGGGAGGGGGGGGGTCAATGGGAACAGTAAAAAGCTTGTGTGTAACCTCGCCATCTCATATTTACTGTACATACATACAAGTCATTAAGATACACACTGGTATTTTGAAATTGGAATAAACAACAGATGATCGTCAGCCACTGTTTCTCCCACACAGTCACCTTCAAGTGTCGCTGGTTGAAACTGCCAATGACAGAATGTCATTCGAAGAATAAATGCATGTGTGTTGAGAGCTCTATTAGTACAAATTATTGTTATGATGATGTCAGATGAAAGGGTCATGTTTAAAGGTATATAAGTGCTGGGTAGGATTTGGGTGTGAGTCAGTTGTTTTCTCATTATGTCTCTAAAAAAAGATCTCTGGTTCTCTCCCTATGGATTCCACACAAGGGTTAAACTAAGTGCAGGGACATTGAATTAAGGGTACTAAGTGTGGTAGTGCATTATAAGATGATTTGTTTGTTGTGTTTGGGTTCATTTGAATGGTCTCAGTCTGAGTGGTACAGTGTTTTCAGTCCTGCAGCTAATAGATCGGTTTTAACATATATCTCAAAAACATGTCTATTCTGGTCTCTGTGGGATACAGGTAGCCCCCCCGTAGGAAGTGACAAACCCCTCCATTTGTCCTCTCTGTGTGATCCCTATCAGTGTAAACAACCAATTCCATGTGATGCATTATTATACCAGATGTAGGGCTAAATGAATTTAAGGGGAAGAATATTGTGAGTATTCTGAAGTCAGAGACTCCCTTGCACCTGGCAAATAAATTGTGATGCTTTGATCCACTGTGGCCTCTCAAGAAATTATTAACAAGAGAAGTATTACTCGGTAATGATCTTTCCACAACTAATGACTAGGATTAGATTCAAACCAAAAAGGCTTGAAGTACCTGGCTAATCACCTGGGTTGGACATGCTGCAGCAGAACTGTTACATCGTATTATCCAGCAGTGGATTGCCGTCCAGCCTCTGCACTGGACCGAATGGTTATAGAGGCTGGCCGTGGCAGCACTGTAGATTCTGAGTTTTTCTCCAGAACTAGTAACAGGTTGTGTCTGTTGAATATGCCAACATCTAGAAAATGGCCGTGGCAATATCCTGAGGGACTCTATTTCTAGAAGATACCAGTTAATAAAATGTAAGAGGGGTATTCCTTATAACAGATTGTTGGCAGAAATGAAAGCCTGCCTAACGAGTAGCAAAACAGCATTAAAAGAACAGGGTCTAAGGATGAGTTCCTAAATTGGGTGGAGACAGATTCATTTTGTTTACCTAGACAGGGTCCTTTAATAAAATATTGCATTTCAGGAAAGTGCAGAAAGACGAAAACACAGAAACCACTCCGAGTTCCGTTGTTGGTCGGGAAAGTGGTTCCTTACAGCCCTTTCTGCTCTACGCCCAATCACTGCTTCAGTCAGATGAGGCCCCAACATGCCAAGACACATCATGTTCTAACTGCTCTACAGCTCTGTTAAACAACAAAAAGAAACACCCTTTAGAGCACCCTTCAAATAGCACATGCATGATAATGACAGAACAAAGGGTCCCCTAATACACATTCAGTCTGGTTTCTCAAGGATTTTCTGCAAGTTGCCTTTAAAGGACGACAAAAACTAACGACAATACACTTAACAACAATAATAAACAACCAATTTCTTGGCAAATTAGATATGGCATAGTAACCTGCAACTAGCCTATTTACTTAAGTGAATAGCCTATTTTAAACGTAAATAATATGACAAAGACCTAGGTGTTAGCCTATATATTAAAGGGGATATCCACTGATGAGCGCTTCTGAATAAAAAGGGGAGGACATACATAGTAAGTTGCTGCAGCTTCACACCTCAAAAACAGAAACCATTAAAGTCCCATAAGCCGGTAATATTCGTTTATGATACACAACATCCCATTTTAAACACAGACCATGTATTAATCATTTATATTCCATGTTAATGTTGCCCCAAGGAAATTGCCATCCATTTTTAAAATCGCCATTTCAAACAGATATCACATGACAGGTTTAATGTGGCGCTGGTTCTTCCCGCATCGACTGCCAGGCTGGGAGTGATTAGATTAGCAAATGCATTATGCTCCATTCACTTTCACTTTCACTTTCAAAGGCCCTAAATATGGTGTTATTGGAATATTATTGCAGTAGCTATCTCTGTGATTCAATTATTGATTTTCCACAACCATTAACCAGGCTTCAAAATCACTTATTTATACTTGGTATTTAGTCCATTTAGAATATTGTGAGTTGTGACCCATTGAAGTAACAGATTTGTGTTCTTCTAATAATAATAATAATAATTCATTTTATTTTTAAAGCACTTTTCATTCAAAGGAATCTCAGAGTGCCTACATATTAGAAAATAACTATAATAATACAATAAAATTAAAAACAAATTTAAATATTAACATAAGCATAACAGAAAAGATTCAACACAAGGCCAGAAATGCCTTCCTGAATAAAAAAGTCTTAAGTCCAGCTTTAAAGGAATCCAGCGTCTGCGTTGCCCTTAGGTGGTCAGGGAGGCTGCCCCATAAATGTGGCGCTGCTAAGCAAAAGGCCCGGTCGCCCATGGTGCGACGCTTGGTTTTGGGGACGCGGAGGAGCAAGCTGTTTGAAGACCTGAGGGTGCAGGTGGAGGTTTGGGGAGTAATTAATTCTTGCAGGTAGGGAGGTGCATGTCCATTTATGCATGTATGGGTGATTATAAGGACTTTGTAGTCTATCCGGAAAGAGACAGGCAGCCAGTGTAGTGAGTGTAATATTGGTGTTATGTGCTCATATTTCCGGACCTTCATCAGAATCCTGGCAGCGCTGTTTTGGATGTATTGCAGCTTCTGGATGTTCTTGCCAGTGATCCCATAGAAGAGTGAATTACAATAGTCCAGTCTTGAGGAGATAAAGGCGTGGACAAGCTTCTCTGCATCTGATAGGGTTAAAGTGGGGCGGAGTTTGGAGATGTTTCTTAGATGATAAAAAGAGGTTTTGCACAGGTGTTTTATATGATCATTAAAGTTCAGGTGAGAGTCAAACCTAACTCCGAGATTAGTGACTGTGGAGGAGAGGGGGATGACCTGGCTGTCGAAGGTGAGATGAGTCAAGGAAGATGACTGAACCTGGTTCTTCTGTGCTTTTCTACTGCAGAGTCATTCCCTGTTTTGAAAATAAAACTGTTGCAGAAATGGAGTGGAGTATTCCAGTTATGGCAGACTGTACTTTAGTGATTAAACCCAGCAGGTACAGCAGTCAGTTGAGTAGCATTGCAGCTTAATAGCGTACAAATGGAATGAGCATCCTGTCTTACAACTTAGCCAGACTCTTGCTTCTCGTGGGCTCAGGGAACAACATCTGTACACACTGTATTTCAACAACAACAGCAACAACAACAACAAAAGAGATAGAGACAGAGACAGAGACAGAGACAGAGACAGAGACAGAGACAGAGACAGAGGCAGAGACAGAGACAGAGACAGAGGCAGAGACAGAGGCAGAGACAGAGACAGAGACAGAGACAGAGACAGAGACAGAGACAGAGACAGAGTGACGCTCCCACGACACAACACGACACAAACACGACACAAAAGCAGCACAACACAAAAGCCTCACTTAGTGAGAGCACAATCTGTTTGAATCCCGTGCACGCGTACTGCATGCATTTACATTGCTATGCCGTGTTTCAATATTTATGACTTACACAAAATGGCCGCCTGCCCTTTTCCATGGGCGTGCATGCATCGCCTGGAGACTCTTCTGCTCTGACCCTGTTTTTCGCAGACACATTATACTACCTCTGAAGCAGAAGCTGGAGCAGAGTGGACTTGTGTTGTTTTTTCATTCGTTTGTTGATGGGTGCGATTTGAACACATAATCATGTATTTCCCTCTGAGCCTGAGGTCTTTTTCTCTCTCATGCTCTTCATCTCCTCTCGTTTCTATTAGAATGAACACAGAACTCCTTTTCCCCACATACTAGGAGACAGAGGCTGAAATCAGCCACACATTTAAACACACAAACCCATGCACACACATACACACACACACACAGCCTTACACACACATACATTCTTTACACACGCCCAGCACTGCTAAAAGATTGTGCTCATGCTTTGCTCCTTAACATATATTGTAGTGGACTGAATCCAGCACATTGCTTGTATTATTCATTTCCTGTTAATCGTTCTTTTTGTTCATAAGAGACCAATAAAAGATTGCACGAGTCACCATCTTGTTCCCTGGCACGGAAGGATCACGTAATCTTAAATTAATATATATATACAGTATAACACTGACCAGTTTACTTGTAGGCATTTTAAGGACTTCTTGCTGATATTTGCTTTTTCGCTCACCCCTGTAATGTCAGTCAAACGTGACCTAGCTCTTTTGGGGGAGAATAACTAATGTAATGATAACCATCGCCAGGTTCCGACCCCACTGTGCCGACTTCAATCGCGTCGCTCTCCCCTACTCCCCCCCCCCGCTGTCACCAGTGATGAATTAAAGCATTTAGATGTGCTGGATTGTAGAGCTCTTGTGCAGCACAAAGCCCCCCTATCAGCACCTATTAAAACTCCCTCCTTCCTGACCCCGCATCCCTGGGGACCCTGAGGTTAATGGGTTACGTCACAGCAGGCACTGATAAACGGAGCAAAACCTACTCACCGCGAGTAAAGAAACATTGTTCAACTTCTCCTTTCATTGGAGCGTCACTCTGTCTCTTTTGTTGTTGTTGTTGTTGTTGTTTTCACTGCCTACCCCTTTGGTGCGGAGCTTATATCTTAAAGCGCTCGCTCGATAACTCAATTCAGCGTCCTTATCAGGGCAGTAAGCGGAGAGATTTAACACAGGGTGGGGCTGTGTTCTTGCCTCCGCCAGTGAGGGGTTCCTTGGAGCGTAGAAATATGGAGGGGGCCTATCTGCGATATCTGCTCCAGATGTCTGCCGCTGAGGAGTTTATGGCTGGCATAGCAATTGGGGAGGGCAGAAAAGAGAAGATCGTATGGTTACCTATCAAAGAAAAGGTCTATTTGGACAGATGGTGTTGATAGGTGGCTGTGCCTTTTTTTTTACTGCGTTGTTTGAAAAAGTATACATGTAAAATGTGTAGAAATAGTACTGCATGAAATCCCACAATGCATTTTGAAATAATTTCCCCATCACTCATATCTGCTGTCATGAAGGAGCTCATAAATCTTTTATCTTACTTGGCCTCAGTGACGATTGACTTACAACATTGATAGTGCTTCCTGAATATGGCCTTTGCCTCCACCCCCGGAGCTTTTAGAGATAAATCTAAAGCCGATTTACAGAGCTGCAGTATATCTCTGGGCTACGCTAGACTTGGAGAGGTGAGTAGTTAAGTAAGATTGAGCACATCCTGCAGTGGGGCACGGATCGCCCCTGCGAAGCGGGCCGCATTGTCCACTAAACAGACGTTTAAAGTGCAGATCACGGGATTTACCTCACACATTTCCATGCATTTTTCATTAACGGCCATCCGCTGATCCATAAGTCAGTCTCCAGTTTCCTCTCAGCCCCTGGTGGAAGGGGGTGAGGATCAAAGGGAGGGTTGCAGGTCCCTCTGCCTAAAACCCTCTCTTTGGGTGAGTCAGCAACATGGCCGCCGCCGTCAGGGCCCGTGGAGAAGAGCCAATTTATACTTCATTCGCTGCTCGGCTTGTGAAGCCAGCAGAATGCAGAGCAGGGAGATTGGTCCCATCTGTAATCGAGGCTGTCTCATACTTTACTTTGCCCTAGAAAGCCCCCGTAAATTTCTGTCCAGGCTGCATGTAAACTAACTGAGATGAGTGACCCTTCACTGAGATCAAGGCAGTACACTCACAAGCACTGCTGCCTTGTCAAGAAAGGAGAGAGATATATATATACTCAATATACTACTGAAATGATGGCTTCTGACTGAATCCCTGGACAGCACTAACGAACATCCCTGCATATACTGTATATACCGCACATCTACAATTCCTAGAAAAGAGTACTACTAATTGAGAACTCTTTCTACACACAACCGTATATTGTGAAAGCCCACTGGCAATGCTTTTTTTCCCTGAGAAGGCCAAGGCTAAAAAGAACGTCTAGTGGCTCTGATGCAAAACATACAATGACTACATATACAAACGAATAACAACCCAAACAATCGATGTACATCTCAGAGCCTCTACACATTATGTAGAGAGAGATAATTCCAGAAGCATTTTCAACCACCTTTTAGAAATGCTGAAGACACAACAGTGGAAATGAAAGCTACCAGCGTATACTGAATAGCTGCTGTACTGTATTGCCATCACAGATGACTTGACACAATAGAAAGTGTTCTTCATATTTATCCTTCCCAGTTGCACACAAAAAGATGAATGTATAAGCAGAGACTGAATATCATTATTATTGGGCCTCAATTCATGTTCAAACGTGAAACACACATAGTGAATTTGTATTTGTGACGACCTTTAAGACATATTAATAAGAAGGCTTCAGGAGCAAGCAAAGCTGTTGGCACCAGAATGTACTGAATAGTTACTCAACCCACAAGAAGACAAACGCATCAAACCAAAGGCAGCCCTGTTTGTGGTAATCCAAGCAGACATGGTACTTTTCTAAAATGTCTGCTTTCCTAGTGTTGTTGAGTCCTTTTTCCTGCTCCTTTTCTGTTCACAAATGTCTCTGTCAGGAACCATCTCTCTATGTAGGAGACATTTTATAAATCCTTCCTATTGCACTCAACACATCGAGTGTAGTCACCCCCCTTCTGCCTAGCCTTTAGTGTGTCGAAGAATATGTCCTCTGCCGTTTACCCTCTACAGAGTTGTACATTTATTTGTTGTCATGACATGATTTAAGGCTATGTGTTGTTTGTGTGAATGTTACACCCCTGACTGCCCGGGAGCGAGATTCTCCACTGTGTATTTGTGTCTCACTCCTGATGATCCGAGTTGACCGATACATCAACCTCCCCAGTCCCCGAAACACCAACATTTTCCAGACACATAAAGTCAGAGCAGGCTGCCAGCCTTGAGTCGTGCCAATTAACTGACATTGCTTCGTCTCGTCTCAGCCTTCTCTATTTTCATTTACTTTTAATTAAAAACTTTTTAGCTCCTTTTCTTTTGCTTGTATAATACAACAGCCTTGGCACTCTCCTTCTTTTTGTTCGCGGTACCTGGCTTTTTCACGTTCTGCTCTACGCAGTCTTTTCTGATGAAAATTCATCAAGAGAAAATGTCATGAAAGTTTGCAAAGATGCGAGTGTTAAGATAGACCACACAAGGTTATATGAGATGTAAACTTTATAAGCCCAGTGAGATGAAACTCTGCCCTTGAGATGATACGCGGACACATGCGCTTGTACGTGGCATAGCCACTGTGTTTGTCTCCTGTGGGCGTAGTTTGTGGCAGTTGAGCTGGTGACAGGATGATGTCCCCTTCAGTCTTGGGACACAGAGCAACATCAGATTTAATCCGGATCCACAATTGTCTTGCCCTGGTTCTTATCCGACCAGCCCTGTAAGGGTGGACAGGACAAACCTTAGGTCCCTTTGACCAGGGACACTTACCCTCTAAACACTAAACATTTACATGGGCCAGAATTCAAGACATATTGATATCAGAGCCTGTGGTAGCACCATATCAGTTAAACACACACATATGCACACATCATGCAGAACTATCTATTACTCTGGCCATAAATAATCAATTATAAACCCCAGCTGAGTTGTATAATTAAAGAAATTGGCTAGACTTAGACTTGAACTTTGATAAAAAATGAAACAAGGAATGATTTAGTTGATTTTAATTATATGTTGTTTGTCAGATATTTTATGCCTGAAAAGGCACATAACCCAAACTTAAACGCTCTTTCTCCCCAATCCTTTCATAATCATTTAGCTCATTTTGATTTAATAAATCCCGAATGGTCCCCTTTTTGCAGTCAGGGCCCTGTACGGGCAGTAGCTGAATTAGTGTCGCGATCAGCATGATGTCAGCAAGGAAGTGAAAGCAGGTTCTAACAGTCGCACGGCTCTCCGCCTTCGCTGGTTTAGCTATCGCCACAGGACTGGAAGGTCGTCAGCTCAGCAAGGGCATGGGTAGGGCTGGGCAAAGACTGAGGAGTGGTAGACCCTCGTGGCGAGGACCATAGTCTACTTCAAGGACTATAGTAACGCGACCTATTATCCCGCGGGCCACCAAAAAATCCGCTTAACAAATATGTTTTTATCAATATAAATATGGTTTAATGAATCAACCTTACATAATTCAGAAGTGACAGGTGTGTAGAACATGCACGAAGTCTTGTTTGACTTCAGCAGGAACATTTCTTAACGTATTTTCCGATTTGTTTTGTACAGTCGCGAAATGGCAACAAAGTTGGCGACGACCTATTATCCCGCATTGATGTAAAATGCCGTTGGAATCAAGCTCAACAAGAAAAAGAATTGACACCGAACGTCGCAAAATCAAAATTCTACTATTTGTATCAGGCTGGTTTGTACATGCAGTTTTACAACACTATCTTATACACTTCAATACGCTGTATATGTGCCATTTTTGCTACAAAGCTAATTTAAATACCCTTTTTGGGCAGGGACTTAAGATTTCCGAAATCTGCGATCCTGGATGACACCGTAATCAATATTAAGTAACGTGTACCAGCGCTTGCGGGATAATAGGTCGTGCGGGATAATAGGTCGGGCTACGATACTGTCTTTATATAACTACTCTGTTTCTAAGCAAAGGCTGTTTGATTCAAAGACAATGTAGACGCCTCAGGGTCGAATCTCTGTATCTCTCTCACACGCACACACACACTCACAAAACACACATACACACACACACACACAAACAGACAAAAGACAACAGACTCTCCATTTCAGCCGTGCCCTCTCCTTCCCCTCCTCTAAAACCCGTCCTGTTCCCCTTGCTTGCTGTCTGTTGTTCCCCCCCCCCCCTCGTTCTACTTCCAAGTTTCTCACACCTCATTTTCTCACCTTACCTCTTCATGTGCCATCTGTCTCTCTCTACTCCAAATATCTCCATTATTCCTCCCTCTCTTCTCACCCATCTATCGCTCCCCTTTCCATATCTTTTCTCTCTTTTCTCTCTCTCTCTCTCTGTTCTTCTTCGTGTTACACTGAGGCACATAGGATATCTCCATTCTGTCTCTTTCTTCCTCCCTCTCTTCTCACCCATCTATCGCGCCCCTTCTATCTTTTTTCTCTCTCTCTCTCTCTCTCTCTCTCTCTCTCTCTCTGTCCTTCTTCGTGTTATGCTGAAGCACATAAGACTTGTCTCTGGTGTTCAAAGTGTGTTGCATTAACACAGCATGGTTGTTCCTGATGACGACTAGCTCTGCTCCGTAGGAATGATCCTCTCATCTACTGTCATCCTCAGCCTCTAAGAACTGCAGTGTGTGTGTGTGTGTGTGTGTGTGAGTGTGTGAGTGTGTGTGTGTGTGACCATGGTCACGCCTGTGTGTGCCTGTATAGTAATTGGTAATTATAGTAATATAGTAATTGTACATTTTTCATGTACAAATGCATATGTTCATGCATGTTCATGCATGTGTGTGTGTGCCTGTACCATTGGTGGAGGCTGCAGTCTCTATTCATTGAAGTCAGAGAAGATCAGGTTCAGAGGAAGATGTTAATTTCCAATGAATACAGATAATCAGACACACATACGCACACACACTCAGTAACATCAAAAAAATAATGTGATGACCTGATAGTACATTTTTTAATTAATATCTTCCACGCACACACTTTCATGAAAGGTGTTATTTTTATTTGCTCAACAATGTTCCAACCTCAACATACCGAAATCTGCTGCTGGGCTTGCCATCCAGTAAACACAAAGAAAACAAAACAACAAACAAACAACAAACAAAACAGACCCCTAGACTAACCTCTCTCCTTGCTGTGAACAAGAGGCTAACTCTCATTGCTGTGAACAGAGGCTCCATCCATATCCCACTGTTCCAGCCAGGTCCTAAATTGACTGATGAACACAAGAATAGCCAAACAATTTCATACTGCTTAAAATGGCTGGGCAGCGCACCCTATGGTGTCAACGCAATTAGAGGAAGTGTTTTAATAATCTGCTTCAGTGTTTTTGTGTTCACATTTTTGGCTATGGCACGAAGGGCATGTACGCTAATTAAAAACTACAGAAGTAGCAACCAAATCCAAATCGAGAGGAAAAGAAGTACACAAAATAACTTATGTAAAACACAATGTTCACTAATGATAAGATTAAATAAATAGTGTTGTGTTTTTGGGTGTGTGTGGTTCGTTTGTGTTTTACTGCAGCTGGGACTGTGAGTGTTGTTTTAACTTTTCTTGCTGAATAACTTTTATAATTACATTTACAAATATGCATTTTAGTTCAATCTCCGGCTTCTGGTTGCCCTTACTGCAAGGACAACTCTTCAAAAAGTAAAAGATGATGATCATCACTCATCATGATCCATGTGTCAGAGAAAAAAAAAAGTCTTGAAAGGAAATACTTTGTTCTCATCAGTTCAAAGCATGTCTGTCTGAAAAGCACATTTAATTAAACATGACTCAAATGAATAACACCAAAACCAATAATGCCTTGAGATGTTATAAGGAAGAAACTAATTTTTCTTGAAAAGCATCATCTACATGGCAGTTTAGGTGTCTTTGCCGTTTGCCCACTATGGGTAGTTAGTAAGTAAGTAAGACTTTATTTATACAGCACATTTTGTACAAGAGTTGCAAATCAAAGTGCTTTACAAAAAATCAATAAAAGCAAGCAGGAGCAATGAAATAATGGTCAACATTGTATCAGAACCTGATGTTCCGATAGGCTTCTTGAAATGGTATTTAGCTCAGTCGAAACTGTAGTGCTGCTCCATAGATTCCGTCTTACCCTGTTAAATATTTTCCCTAGCTATGTTTCCCCGCACAAAGACCACCCTTCCTTCTATGCCCTTCCTTCAGAGGGTAGAGAATGATTTGCTCATAGACTTACCTCTCCAGTAGTGTGGCAAGCCTGACTAAGGAGGATACCATGCCAATGCACAATCTATTAGCATGCATCAGGCTATAGAAAGAAAGACGCAAGAAAATATGTTCTCAATTTATTGTTGCTTTGTGAACCTGGCCTTCGACCGGACCTGTGAGACTGAGACCTGGAAAAAATTATGATGCAAACTCTCTCTCTCTCTCTCTCTCTCTCTCTTCTGTCTCTCTCTCTCTTTCTCTCTCTCTCTCTCTCTCTCTCTATATATATATATATATATATATATGTATACATATATGTTTGTATGTATGTTTTCTATATCAGCCCTTGGTACAATATTATTGATTAGTTCAGTGCACCATGGCAATGAATAATGTGCACACGACAGGTAAACCTTTATCTACATGTGCAGCTGTATCTGTACACCATAGCAATTTGTTATCTCTGTCTGACGGCAGGGTTTAATTAATGGGTAAATGGGTTTAACAGTTGACAAGAAAAAAAAATTGATGAAATGATTACATACATGCATGAATGAAGGAGTTTGAGTTCTTTACAAAGCAAGGCAACAACTGCATAGGCACAGGGTTATCTTCCTGCTCATTCAGAAAGTGAAATTTAAAGAAAGCTGTACATCCAAGCAATTGTATGTACAGTATTTTTATGTGTTTGGGATTGATTAATTAAGAGTGCATGCATGGGTGTGCATGGCCTTCTGCAGTATGTGCAACCCAAACTACGACACTGAGATGTATTTTCTTCAGGATGAATTTTCTTCAAGAGACCCAAACTACGACACTGAGATGTATTTTCTTAAGGAGACGCTCCTTTAGATGGATCAGAGGATGATGCTTTGTTATGTTAATGAGCTGCTCGGCAGCAATTAAACTCTGTTGCGCTCCGCGCATGCCTGTTACACAAACGTTCATTACAGCGTTTGAGTTGATGCCAATGGGCGAGCTCTCCACATAGAGTGCTCCCGCAACGATTTCTGATTGCAGTGATTCACTCTTGAAATTAGTGACATTTCTCTTAATGTGAGTCTTGCATGCAGCTACAAAAGCCAGCTCCACATCTGAAGCGGTGGACGCGAAACCCTTTATGTAAAGTGCCATCCCCCGCACAGTCATCTCCAAACAGGGAATTTTGATTGCTCCTGCCAAGCACCGTATCAGAAAAACAGAACAAGACCAAAAAAAAAGGAAAAAGTAGAACGTGGACAGAGAGAGAAAAAGAGAGAAAAGATAGTGACAGAGAAACAAAAAGAGGCTTGGTGGAAGCTACGTGTCTAATTCAGTTTGCGCTGTCTTTATCAGCCCCGTGCAAACACACACACACACACACATGTGGGGCTGTCACATCTGCTGAAGGATCGGGGAATGACTTGTGCAGGGTGGATGGTGTCATGCAGTGGCTGTCGGTTGTCTTGACACTTCCCCTTAATGGAACGGTGTGAAAGCCAAGCTGGGGAAAGCCCCAGAAGGAGTCCAGCGTCTCGCTGAGAATGTATCCACCGAGTCTCATTAACGCTGCTTAAATGGATGGAAGTGTGGAGGCTGGAAGAGTGCTGAGGTGAAGTATGTTCCTTTCTACTTGTTTTGTTCTCGCCCGATCAATGCTAAGGACATTTACACTCACACACACCCAGAGCCAGTTGGGGAATGTCAATTATCAGGATGCCTCTTTTTGATGTTTGGAATGTTTAAAATGGATGTCTGGCATATTTTCTCTCATGAGAAAGATTACAAATGAATGTGTTGCTCCTCTTAAGTGTGTGTGTGTGTGTGTGTGTGTGTGTGTGTGTGTGCATGCATGCATGCGTGCGTGAGTGCGTGCGTGCGTGCGTGCGTGCGTGAGTGCGTGTGTGTGTGCATGCGTGAGTGCGTGTGTGTGTGTGTGAGATAAGATAAAGTCTGTGTGTGTGAGAGGGTAACACTCACTGGCTTTCACTTTTGCACCGTGAGTGCTTTCAGCCGTGCACTTTATTTGAGAGAAGTCAGCAGGGAACCCAAGCTGGCCTTCGTGACAGAGGATCCGGAAACACAGAGGCTCATTCACGTTATGGAAAAATGCCTCATGTCCTCACCGCCCCAAACTCACCGCTTATTGGGAACCCCCTACCGGTGGAGACTGCTGAGTGCTCGGCTGTGAGAGCTGCTGTGTTTTGGAGCAGAGCCAGGCAGTTTGGCAGAACTCTACCGAGTGTGGCAGGCTATGGAAGATGGATTTTTTGTTTTCGTTTTTTTGCTGGTTTTTTTTCACCCTTTTGTTTGTTTCTGGGATGCTTTCAGACACTGGAGGCAGTGGTGGCTGAGGCAGTGGTGGCTGATTTCGTGGTCCATGTCTGAAAGCAAGCAGCATGAGGTCTCCTCTGGCAGCTGTTGAATAGATTTGCTGCCCAGCCCTGCCCTGCCCTGCCCTGCGTCCTCCAGCCCCTTCCTGTGTTTTGGACACCCATAGAAAATAGAGAAAAGTTAAATGCAGCAGCTTTCAGCAGGATACTCTCATGTGCCTGTCAAGGTCGGCCGTAATCCAGAGCCAGATTGCCGCGCAGGTTGGCAGAGCTGTCAGTGCTCCCGGCAAGGGGCTTCCACCGGTAGGGCTCTAGGCTAGAATTCTGCTCTTGTTTGCCACGGAAACCATAACGACAACCCCCTCCGCACCACACACTGTGTTCTGGACAAGCTCATGATGAAACACAAATCTCCATGTGGATTTTAAAATATATATATATATATAAAATTAAGGTTGCCCAGTTATGCCCCTGGCTGTATTTCTCCCTTCTAAGTGGACTGGCAGCTGGGAAAAATAATGAAATGAGATGTCTGGGGCGAAAAACGGCAGGCAGGCCATTTGGACAGGCAAGGGGCGCTCCGCTGAGACTGGAAACCTGCTCCAGACCTGGCGAGAGGAATGGGCTGGACTCTGTTCTCTCCCTCAATCAGTGATTCCCTTAGACCTTAGCCAGGCTAAAGTCTCCCCTGAGGGGTCGGTGTTGGAGGTGGACCGACTCCGAGCGGCCCTATAAACGCAGGGCCGCCAGCGCTCATATGTCCATTCAGCAAAAACTGAATTGAAAATGCATGTCTGTGCTGAGCTGGTCATTGACATACTGTACTCCAGCATGTAGTCAGAACATGCGACATGCTGTGTGCACTCAAGGGAAAAATTAGCATGTCTTCGTTTTTATTTTTTCTGTACCTCCATGCTTCAGGGACTGCTTAACTGCACAGTACCCAGCCTTGAGTTGCAGATGCATGACAGAGTTCTTGTAATAAACTAGGAGGCCAACTGGCTAACAGTCAAGTAACTTGCCTAGGAAGGACCAACTGCAGCACACTTGGCACTGATAATAGTGTGCTAACTTGCTAACTGATGTATTTTGGTGATATGTGAACATATGTAACTACATATGTAACTTCTTCTTACATATTCATGGGTTTTCCAACCCAAAGCAAACAACTACATAGTGAATCGTCTGGGTAGCAAGTGTGAATGACAGGTGTGTGTGTGTGTGTGTGTGTGTGTGTGTGTGTGTGTGTGTGTGTGAATCGCCTGGGTGTGACAGTTGTGTCTATCTCTCCTTCACATTACCATAGACCATCAAACTAAATATAAGGATGTTATAAAAGCTGGCTGCCAATGAGAGCATACGATTTTTGAGTTAAAGCTTATTATGTTCCAGATCTTGTTTAATATCCACCTCTTTCTCAGTGCTTTTATTTATTCCTTATTCACTAGTTTTTATATCTTTAGTAAAGTATTCAGGGGTATCAAAATATGCTCCATGCTATTATAGGCCACATAAATGGCTACTAGATGAGCACCAGATCTCAGCCGGATACGTTTTAAAGTCAGACAGTGCCTGGATGTGCAGTACTCCTGAAATAAACAGTGAAACGGAGAGGAGTGTGCATGCCACGCCATGCCAGTATGTAACAAGTGCTTTACCCAGTTACTTGAATCAGCAAGGCACTTTGTTTCAGCTATGGAGACAGCGAGTGGAGTGTGAGAAATGCTCCGAATGCATCGGTCTTGACTTGCCTGCGCACAGATGCTTCACAGATGAAGTGTTTTTAACTGTTTTTTGAAGTGGTGCTCAAAACAGTTACTATCGCTTTTCTGCCAAAAGAAATTGAGCGATTTCTTGTGATAGATGTTGCTAACCACCTCTGTCTTTTTTCCCCTCTTGTACTCCCCCCCCCCCCCCCCCCCCCCCAAACACACACACACTCACACACACAGACACACACTTTCCATCTCTCTCGTTTGTACAGAGGCACAAAGTAATCAAATTAGCGTCGGCCCAGCTATGGTATTAGCACATAACACATAACTGAGGAAAAGATTTCTACCACAGGCTTGTGGACAGATTAAATCTGTTTGGGTTGAAGACTAATGGCAGCGAGAGCAATAAAGCATCGCTAACCTCCGTGTTTGTGTAGTTGTGTGCGTCATCTTTTAAAAAGGACTCGGAGTGTGAACAAAGTCATTCATAGCCACGGGCTCAAAGAGAAGGAAAGCGTAGGAGAGAGAGAGAGAGAGAGAGAGAGTTGTGGGGAAAGCGACGGCGGGAACAGATCAACACTGAGCCGGCCTGAGTGCTAATTCAAAGCATTAAAACTCAAGGCCAATTGACACAAATTTGATGACACTTCTTCTCCACAGTCACACAATTGTGAGGGTATTTATATACAATCTCTAATGAGTCGGAAGATACAGCACGCAAGTTCTTGTATTCCTCCTCTGCACATACTCTAGATGTGAGTAGGAATGCTAACAGGCTTGAGTGGCTAACGTTCAAGTGCCTAAAACTAAGTGCAGGCTAACTCTCATAAGGAACATTGTTTTTGAAGAATTTTCTTTGGAACATTCCGATAATCTATAGAGAACCTGGCACACAGATGGCTGCCCTGGCTCTAAAGTAGGTTACACTGTCAAAAAAATTAAGTTTGATTAAGTGTTACTTGAAACTTGTCTCATAAGAGGTCCTTTTCGCTGCTGTTATGACGAACACATCAGAGGTATTCTCTATTCAGTCTGGGCTCACATACTAGATTACAGTTTTATAGAGCTGGGAGAATGTCATTTGTGGTGGTTTGAAAAATAAATAGTACGGCTTTAATGAACAGTGTATTTATTGGACCAGATGCTGGTAAAGTAACACAAGAAGCTTTTTACACAAATTGCTTTTAAATTGCGACATGCTGCATAACGCTATATGGCCACCACATTAAGTGAAATAGTGAGTACAAATTAGTTTGAATACAGTACTAAATGGAAAGTAAATGATTTTGCCAACAAAACATTAGCGAAAAAAGGTAAAAGAAGACAAATTTCAACAAACACTCCTTGACTGCCTGTACACCGCAGCAATAAAATAATAATGTAATAATAATAATGTAATTTGCTAGTTGGTCAATACACGTGCCGTTGCTGGTGTCGTCTTCTTCAACATCTGGTTAGATTTACAGTATATCCTGTTGTCTGGTTAGGCTGGCTGGCTTCTGACTCAAATGAGACAAACAGGCTTTCTCAAGTTTTTCATTTAAGAAAATCCATGTGAAGTTTCAGAATACGGATTAGTGTAGGGCTGTCCCTTGTGACCCCCCCCCCCGACAGCCACTGGGCGCGTGCAGTGCCAGAGGACTGGGGCTTTATTTAACCACAAGAAGAGCAGGGTCAGGAAGTCAAGTTCCTGGCAGGCACAGGAGGTCATCCCTGCCTGCTCTGATCCGCGCTCTTAATTACCCTTGCCGAGCCCAATTCATTATTTATTTGCTCTGCCGAACCTGCTTAACCTCCGTGGCCTTGAGCGAGAAATGATTTAGGACGCCATGCAAATCAACGGGGGACCAGCAGCCTAGGAGTTCCAAAGTTCGCTGCATACTCCTGCACTCACTTACACTTGGTGAAATACAGTGAGGCTGGAGTTTCAAAAGGTTAAAAATCATCAGAGTTATGTAACAGTTATGGAGGCTTTAAGGAGTGCTTGTTGTTCTTGACAAAAAGCACATGTGGAGAGAGGACAAAAGAAAATCTGCCCCATTGTTTGCTTGTATAGGTATAAATCAAACCGATAAATGGACAAACTATTAGATGAACAGATAGGGTCTTTTTGTGTAGTCTTTGGTGTATCTTTTAGGACTACTTAGTCTGCTGAGCTTTTATTAAAACGTGTGAGTTGGGCCAGTCACTATTTCTTGTGTCACCTGCACCTGTTTAGTGTTGACTGACTGGAATATTTACCTATAAAATGTACAGGAGAAAGCTCACGCATGACCCAAACACAGATACAGCATTTCTCAGGAAACCAATAACAGAATATACATTTTCTCTATCCTTGAAAAAAAAATCAATTACAATTGGCGCGTAGCAGCAATAAAACTGACACAATGCCTATCAGCCATGCCCCATTTGGCAAATGTAGCTGTTTTTCTGGAAGTCCTTGAATGCTGTGTCTTTGGGTTCGTCTCATGCTGGAACACTTCCATGGTCAAACTTTTCAGCTGTCGCCATGGCAACATCAACTGCACTAAGGTGTTATTCTTGCTGTCTCCCCAATCAGGTTAAACGCAACACATACACCTCAGGCAGGCTATTATTAAGACGTTTATAAGGCTAATGTCTGTATCCTCTTTCCGAGCAGGGTATTTTACAAGAAAAGTTATCGTGTTATTTATTTTATTTGAAAAACTGACAAGCGCGTGCCTTGTCATGTGCTCTGACGTCTCTTCAAGCTGTGAAGGATAATGGGACAAAAAGCGTAGGAGTCTCGAGTGAGCAGAGAACAGAGAGAGCATTTATTTCATTTCGCTTATAGTATGTGTCCATTTTAATTTCATCCATTGTATAGGAACATGCAAATGGTATGTGATGGTAAGCAGAACTGATGTCTCCCATGAGCGCCCGCGTGTGTGTGTGTGTGTGTGGGGGTGTGTGTGTGTGTGTGTGTGTGTTTGGGGTAAGCAGAACTGAGCACGAGCGACCCACGAGCACAGTGGGTGATAAACACAGTTAAAAACATGCAAATCTTATTCCTTTAGTCTGGCTCCAGCAAACACTAAACACTTACAGTGAGAACTACTTAACTCATTCATTCATATACTGATGTCTCTTATATAATGAACAAGGGCGCTACATCTCTTATGAAGATTCCAAAAGGAAATGAAAGAATGTGATGAAAAATGTAAATGCGATTAAATGATATACCATATGGTGTCCTGGGTGGCAGCTGGTTTGGTCTTAATATAAGCACTAAAGAAGGAGTCACATGCTGGTTCCATGACACTTCCTGAGGTGAATGTTTTAACAGGTGTTTTAGCGGATCATTATTTCAAGTGAATTCTGACACCACTATCACACACAGCACTACTACAACCTTTACCCTTCATCCAAAACAATGTATTCACCGTAAATCTATTTATTCACTGCAAAACTATTTATACATCGTAAAACAATGTATTCATCGTAAAACTATTTATTCACTGCAAAACTATTTATACATCGTAAAACAATGTATTCATCGTGAAACTATTTATTCACTGCAAAACTATGCATTCACTGAGAAACACCAGTTCCCACAGAGAAGCAGGAGCCGTGAAAAGAAAAGACCTTGTGAATCATCACGAACACGCACTGCACTGCAACAAATTTCACAAGGGTTTGTTTTTTCCATTTGTGTTATTGTGCATAGTGTGTACAGCATAGGAGGAGTAAAATGCATAACTTCAACTTTCTGCAGTCCTCAAATGTGTTGTAATTATACTCCATCAAAGCCTCCACCTAGAATTTGATTGTGTCCCGCCACTATAATCACTGCAGCCAGGGGGAGATGCGCAGATTGTTTTGCTAAGTGTTGCTAGCACTTCTTGCAGGGGCAATCACTCGCCCCTCCCCCCATCACGAAGTGCTGCAAATGTCTGCACCCATTTTACAGTATAGTGATTTCTAAATGGACCCCTTATGCTAATTGTGAGGGAAGCATTTAACGACACTTATCCAATTTGAATGAGATGATGCCCAGATGTTGTTGCACAGATGCGCTAGCACATCCACTTAGTCACAGATGATGTACCCCCAAGGCAGTAACAGGTTTGGGGCACACAACCAGGAAACGGACCGCAGTGTTTACACACTCATTCACCTTCCACTGAACTCGGCTTATTTTCAGGAGATTAGCTTCTCTGACCACTGTCAACCGACTCTGTCAACTGTAGGATGAGTCTTCTCAACCACACTGACACACAAAGAAGGGAGTGTTGGATTCAAACAGCAGAAGAAGAAACACAGGGGCTGTCAACGCGGGCCGGCGATGTCTCACTCACAAACCCATGCCCTGAACACTGACACAACTAAAGCGCGTCCTGCATTATTCACACTTCTCAGGTTCAGAGTGGCAATGTGTTTGTTTGTGCGGATCATCAAAGTCCCCCTGTGTAGCGGCCATGTCAGGGTACGTGGCTAACACACCTATCACACACAGTCATGTTCTGTGAACCTTGCAGCTCTCTCTGTGGAGGCGTTGCTTCTGTGTGTGTGACTTAACATGACAGAGGGGAATTTACACATTGCGTTCGGATTTTGGGTGTACACCTCAGTGTGTATATGTGCACTTTTATGTGTGTGTGTGTGTGTGTGTGTGTGTGTGTGTGTATCAATGTGTTTGTGTACACCTGAGAGAGTATGTGCATTTGTGTGTGTGTGTGTGTGTGTGTGTGTGTGTGTGTGTTTGAGTGAGACAGAGAGAAAACAAGAGAGTTAGAGGGAGAAAGAGAGAGCAAGACAGCGAGAGAGAGAGAGAGCCAGATGTAGAGACAGAGAGAGAGAGAGAGAGAGAGTCAGATGTAGAGACAGAGAGAGAGAGAGAGAGAGAGTCAGATGTAGGGGGGGTGGGGGGGAGGTCAGATGTAGGGGGGGCGGGGGGGGAAGTCAGTCGGAGATAGAGATGAAAAGAACACCATACTGAGTGCATGGATCCTTCTGGTGATGTCAGAGGTTTCCCAAAGCAATCTGTTTTCTGAAATGCCACTAGTCTGGAGACGAGACGGAGGCAGTCCATCGTGTTTGGTGTGTGTTTGTGTGTGTGTTGGTGTGTGTGTGTGTGTGTGTGTGTGTGTGTGTGTGTGTGTGTGTGTGTGTGTGTGTGTGTGGTGTGTGTGTGTGTGTGTGTGTGTGTGTGTGTGTGTGTGTGTGTGTGTGTGTGTGTGTGTGTGTGAGGCAGTCCATCGTGTTATGTTGACCGCATATCTCCAGCTCCTCAGCAGGGGGGCTGCCCTGGCCTCTCAAAGCCAACAACACAGCCCTCAAGAGAGATGAAGGAAGGGAAAGAGAGAGAGGAAGAGAGAGAGAGAGAGGAAGAGAGAGAGGAATAGAGAGAGAGAGAGAGGAAGAGAGAGAGGAATAGAGAGAGAGAGAGAGGAATAGAGAGAGAGAGAGAGGAAGAGAGAGAGAGAGAGAGGAAGATAGAGAGAGAGAGGAAGAGAGAGAGGAATAGAGAGAGAGAGAGAGAGAGGAAGAGAGAGAGAGAGAGAGGAAGAGAGAAAGAGAGAGAGAGAGGAAGAGAGAGAAAGAGAGAGAGAGGAATAGAGAGAGAGAGAGAGCGGAAGGAGAGAGAGAGAGTAAGCGAGACAGTGTGTGTTGCGAATTCCAGAGATTTTTAAAGTAGACGAGAGGGATAGGGGGCAGAGTGTCAGCACCCCAGGACATTTGTCTTAACGTGCCACAATGAAGGGACTCAGTAGTTCACTGTCTCAGGGACGCTCTCATTAGGGGAGAATGAAGCGATGCGCGGCCCATTAACACTGGGGCAGAGTGCCTGGATTGATGAGCGAGGACGCCTGCTTGAGGAGTGCAAAGTATCGCACTCCTCAAACTATCTGGCTTGTCATCTGTCAGGGAACATTTGTTTTGTCTTTCAGAATATTTCGGCATGTTAAATATTTAAAACGATCTAAATTTAATTTCTTATAGAGATGAGAGAGAGGAAGAAGAAAGAGTTGAAACACAAAGAACGGGGGCGTTGGGGGGGACCACTGAGAGAAAATGACTCAGGGTGTTTCAGGGTTTGGCATTCTGAGCAGCCGGAAGATGAGTGAGGACCCTGTCACCTTTCCCAGGCTTCTTAGCTGCCCTTCTGTGTGCCTGGTGAGGAAGTGCGATGACAGCCGGGACCCATGGAACTTCATGAAAGGAAAAGGATCAAAAGCCCAGGAAGCAGCAGAACTTTCAAATGTGTGCTTAAATTAGACACACCTGAATCTAGCACAGGACCTAAGCCGAGGGCAAAAGATGAGGGAAAATACTGGAGATGCTAACCGAACAGCTCAGCCAGAAATAGCCTTGCAATGTGGTGAGACTACAGCCTTTCGGCTGTGTTTCTTTAATCACTTGCAGAGCGGAGCTGTTGCAAGGAAGACGTGGCTTATAAGAGAGAAATATTTAAGGAATTTGATCCCTGAAGGTCTGCATGACATGACTTTGCTGTTACACATTGCGTGAACCTCTGCATGAAAGTTTTATTAAGGGAGTGCATTATACAGCAGCCATTTGGACAAGAATGGTTTGAAAGCAAGTGTACTCAGTCTACAGTGAGATTTTTTGTCTATACAAATATCATTAATGTTTGCTCCATGGCATGTTCAAAGGATGTTGTCTGTCAAAGTCGGCTTCGTCTCCTTGACCCCCGCCTCAACAAACACGCCCTGCAAAGTTTTTCAGGCAAACTGGCATGTCAGTTGGTATTCCCACGGTAACCATGACGATTCATATTTCCCACCGCATCCTCTTGCACTGTGGCCTGGCGTTCCCCGCACCTATCACCACCCATCTGATCGCTAGCAGTTTTAAGGACAAAAGAGCGGGTATGCTGTTTTTTCTTTCCTGCCATCCTGCCTTCCTCTCCTCCTATCCTTCTGCTCTGACAGAATCTAATTTGTCTCAATTCACTGAGCCCAGCCTGCGCCCTCAGTTCAGTCAGGCCATTCAGGTGTAAGCAACGAAGCACTGACAAGATGTCTTCCGGAAAGGAAAGAGGGAGAGAAAGATAGAGAGAGAGAGAGAGAGAGAGAGAGAGAGAGAGAAAGAGAAAGAGAAAGAGAGAGAGAGTTCAAACAGTAAATGAGAGCACTTACACCCACTAATAGTCGGCAGTACAGCAGCCTGATCCAAGAGAAGCCAGTAACTAAAGATGGTTGAGAAATGTATTAAAAACAATATTTTCTTCTCCTTAGCGGTTAATCGGCAATTAACAGAAATACCCGACAAGCTCCCTGCTGTAGGTTCACATGTGAGCGCGGTTCATGTTCACAATGAGCGTGTCATTCATAAAATGGTTCTTATGAATGTGGGACCTGCCCTTTCCTTTAATGCTGGGTGGTCTTCCGAGTAGTCAGCGAACCGTAATTCAAAACATGTCCACCGGGGGTGTCCTCCTCTTCGCAGGAGGGAAGAAAGTGAACGAAGGCCCCAATAGGGGCTTGAGTAATGACTAACGGACGGTGGGTAATGAAGAGAACGGAGGCAGCGGGTTAGGGCTCGATGAGCCCCCGGACCGTGGCGGAGCCCATTAGGATACGCTTGTCTAGCCATGCGGAGGCGCTGCGCTTAATTGCCTGTGCTCATTCCCATCCGCAGGCTTTAATTGGGTGACAGGTCTAAAGATGGCTGACGCGCGAGGAGACAAACAAGGTCTCGGGGATGACGGAAAACACTCAGGGCCCCTGTCACTAACTTCTCTTACAGGTGATACAATGCCAAGCCCCAGGTGGGTGGGTTTGCTGCGATGTGCTTGTCTCTGCGGTGGAGGCGTTCTGCGGTCATGTTTATAGGAATGGGTGCATGGAGCGATGTGGAGATAGGTGGAAGAATGTTCTAGATGCTCTTTTGCATGACTGTATACTCCGGGTAAACGGGTGCCACTTTTTCCTTACGTTTAGTGACACATTTTCTCGGTGTGTATTTATTTGTGTATTGGTATTGTTAGTCTTAGGGATGACTGCTTAAGACAGCACGAAGGAGAGCATGTTGCCACCACAACTCAGTCACATGCACAATGCTCCCATACCACAAGTTACTAAAGTCTTCAACATTCAGTGTAGCACCAGTCAAAAGTGAGAAGCCAAACATACTGATCTTGACTAGTGTGGCTCACTACCACACTAACAAAGTCACTGCCTTCACCTAGCTAGCAACTAGCAAGTGATCCACAAAAGTAGACTGACACAAAAAAAAAATCGCCCCATGAACAGTTACATCTAGACACCCACAAATGCTAGCCTGGCACACCTGCTGCACTCTCTTATCTGCTGTAGACACAGCTCCATTCAAAATGCTAGCCGAAAAAACACAAGGTCAGTATGGTATCTAAAGAGCCTCAATAAAAAACATAACAAAGCAAGAAAACAAACAAGTACCCCGATTGAAAGACAGCAAAGCACTCTAGCTAAAGGGAGATTGCTCTACAGCAAAACAACAACCCCTTCATTCAAACTACAAACACTTTGCAGTCTCCATCAAACGTTCAAAAGCTCTAGACGAGACCCCATTTATGTTACAACCCCATCTTGTGGGCCACACTATAAAATGAAAACAGACAACAGAGATTATAAAATAGGGGGTTATTTCAATAAATACATTAATTAGCTTCAAATCTATTGGTTGACTATCAAAGTCAGCACAAAGGCAAGCCTGACGCACTACAGGCTGGTGAGGGGTGGCACTACAGGGTGGTGAGGGGTGGCGATGCAAGCTGCCCCAGGCGTGCTTCTTATCCAACCCTTCACAAGCGCACCGCTGCAGGGCCAGTGCCCATGCACACACACACACATAAATACACACACATAGATACACACACACACACAGACACACACACACACACACATAAATACACACACACACACAGACACACACACACACACACACAAACACACACGTACGCACACACACACACACACACACATGCACGTGTGCTTCTTATCCAACCCTTCACAAGCGCACCGCTGCAGACCTACGTGACAGTATATATCACCAGCTATCTATTTCCATTCATCTATCCACCATCTGTTCATCTTTCCTGCTACCTACCTATAAATCTCCATCTCATACACACACACACGTATACACACACACACACACACACATGCACACACACACGAACACGCACACGCACACACACACATGCACACACACACACACACGCACATGCACACACACACACACGCACACGCACACGCACACACACACACACACACACACACGCACACACACACACAAGCACAAACACACACACACACATGCACACACACACATGCACACACACACACACACACATACACACATACACACACACACACACACACACTGATACTCCATCATCTGCTCACATTTAGCTTGGGTTTCATTTTCAGGAAACCTAATCCTGCAGCTCAGCGATGGCCACTAAATTGTTTTCCTCTCATTTGTTCAGATGTATGTTTATTCTCCAGTTAGTGCACAGAGAGCTCCCTTTGAGTATCTGGCACAATGGTGGCTAATCAGGCTGGAGCGGACGAGCACTTATGTGGGGAAATGAAGGGAGCAGTCATGTCCGGGGCTCCATGTGATGTCCCATTAGCAGGCCAGATGTGGACAGTAAGTGCTATGATCACCTCCCACTCAATGCCTGGTGGATTGAAACCCTGAGACCTTCAAGGGTCACATGTGAGCACACATACATACACAGACACACAGACACACATACACACACACACACACACACACATATTCACACACACATATTCACACACACACATATTCACACACACACACACATATATTCGCACACACATATTCACACACACATATTCACACACATATTCACACAGACATTTACACACACACACATACACACACACACACACACACACACAAACTCACTCACACACACACACACTCACACACACACACACACACACACACACACACACACACACACAGGAAGAGATACAGTCACAAATACACTCCGAAAATGTACGCACACAGCTCCGTTCAAAATTCTAACCAAAAAACATATCTGATCCCTGCACTGAACACACGATTCGTATAAAATGGTATCTAAAGAACCTCAATAAAGAAAGAAACTTTAAAAATAATAAAGCAAGATAACAAACAAGTGCCCCGATGGAAAGGCAGCAGTCACCCTACCGACGCACTCTACAGCAAAACAACAACCTCTTCACTCACACTAAAAACACTCTGGTGTCCAGTCTCCATCAAACGCTCAAAAGCTCCCTGACGAGGGACTATACTCAGAAAATGTACGCACTGTTCTACTTCAGAGAAAGATGGAAATAGAGAAAGAGAAAGAGAAATATGTTTAAATATACTTGGTAATATAACTTGTTACAAAAATACCCCAACAACATCTCTGACTCACTGTCCTCCTTTTGATGATCGTGACTCACAGCAGGTAGTGTCCTTAGACAACTCAGAGTTAAACTAGACTACAGAGGGCTCAGAGCTAAACTAGACTACAGAGGACTCGGAGCTAAACTAGACTACACAGGGCTCAGAGCTAAACTGGACTACAGAGTGCTCCTGCACGGTGTGTCTTCTCAGTGGATCTACGGCTGAAACACGCCAGGCTGGGCACCCTGGGTGAAAGTATGGCCACAAGATGGTGTCCCATGACATCATTAGGGGTCATGTGATCTCTCTTCTGGTTATATCTGACCTCTCTCTGACCCCTGCCACATAAAAGAAGAGCTAATGGCCATGTCCAGTCCCAGGCTGTGACAGGAAGTGTGAATGCACTCTTTTTATATTCTCACACACGTGACAACATCACCCCCCTTTGGGTGTGATAGAAAAAAAGGTCCAGGGTATTGTAGATCATCTGTTTGGTATTTGTGTTTGTTTTGTTCAGCTCATCTGCTGGTGTAGGGGTCAAGGGCACCTTCAAAAATGTGACGTGGCAGGCGTATACTGTTTACCAAAAACAGTAAGCAATCCACACTGAAAAACAGCACAGGATTCACAGTAATTATGCACACCAGCTCCCAGCCCATGTGCCAGAGGAAAATTGAGGCAAGCCTTTCTGGATGTGGATATCAGGAATGCCCCAGAACAGGAAGCACTCACCTACACAGCCTCAGCAAATTAGCTATAAAATATGCAGCTCCCGTTTTTTACTTCTAGCTCCCTGCTTTCCGGTGCAGCTGTCCCGTTGATGCGTCACACACTTTGCGCGCCCTCCGGTGTCTGACCTATTTTTCTGATGAATGAGACTCGGAGAGGGAGGAATGGAGATCTGAGGGTTAGGGAGGAGGGGTTGGTGAGGGGGGTAGGGAGGTGGGGGGTAGATTCGGTGATCCTGCCCTCCATTCATGCCGAGCTGTGGATTAATTACCCCGTACGGCAACCGGAGCTTGGGCTGTGAGTGAGCGAGACACTTCTGCCTCCACGTCGATCAATAATGCATTTTTTTTTGTCTCTCCATTTAATTTGCTCACGGGTCCCAGGCTCACGGGCCCGCGCCGTGCGTCACCGTCACTCAGAGGAAAAAAAGGCAAAGAAAACACCGGATACATAGCAGCAGCAGCAGCAGCAGCATCAGTAGTCGTAGCAGCACCAGTAACCAGAGCAGCGGCATAACCAAGCTCCATCCTACCCTGCCACCCACCACCTCCTCCACCACCACCTCCCCCTCCTCCTCTATTCCCCCCCTCCTCCCCTCTGGCTCCACCCTCCTCCCCCCTGGCTCCACCCCCTCACTGCTCCGTCTGCTTGGCAAATCGACACTCTCCCTTTCGCCCTCCCTCCCTCTCCCGCTCTCTCTCTCTCTCTCTCTCTCTCTCTCTCTCTCTTCCTCTCTGTCTCTCAACATGCTGGCTAGAGAGCCTCTGAATGGGGAGGCTGAGGTAGCGCTCCACAGGCTGAGCTCCAGGCAGGTGTTGGCTTACCTTCTTGGATGCAACCAGACTAGCCCAGCCGATGGTAAATACAGACAGCGAGACACCAGAGGGGGTCGGGTGCTGCCGGATGGCCAGCACGTCTGAGGGCTTAAGAGGAGCAACTTTCCCAGTGTTGTTGAGAGTAAGCACGAGATGAATTATGCACACCTGCTGGACTTGTGGATCTAGACTGCATGCAGGAGCGGCCTGTCAAGGCATGGATGCACAGGGGACCGGCGCTGAGAGTAAAGACTACGTGGATAAGTAGAGGTAGGTCACCTGATACAGTGTGTGGTGTGTGTAGTCTCACCGGCTCGTGTAGAGAGGAGAGAAGAGGGAGTGAGTTTATTGCAAGCAGACTGTCAGGATCGTTAAGCTTGTGCCTTGCATGCAGTGGTATTACGCAATCCCTCTCATGCATGGTGCGTGCGAGTATCTGGAGAGTTAAACTTCTTTTTGGGTAATTACGGCGCTTCCGCGGCAGATAGTCCGACGAGACTGTTTTGTGATGATATTATCTCTCCTGTTTTACGTAGAACTCTCACCTCTTGCATTTTTCATTTCTCACGGAACACTTTCATCGTAACCTGCTCATGTTGCATAAACGGAAAATAAAACCATATTAAAAAATGTAAACGTATTAAAAACCAATGAACAAATGGCTGTATGTAACCCCGTGGCGTATACGTCCTCAGTGTATGGGGTTTGTTTTCCTAGTATATTGAAGGTTGGTAGTAAACACTGCAGTCAATCAGCAAGTAGCAAAAAAAAAAAAAAAGAAATCAGAGGATCACCTAGATAGACATCGCTGTGACAAAGACACACCATGGTCCAGTTGCTTAGCAATTTAGCTGTCCACAGGGATTAGCGATACGAGCTACCATGCTGTGGGATTGCCTTGGCTCCCCTTTCCAGAAAAGCATGGTGAGGCTGAACTCATAGTAACAGTTGAATGGTGTAAGTGAGGACTCTCTCTCTCTCTCCCTCCTTTCTCTCTCTCTCTCTCTCTCGCTCCTTTCTCTCTCTCTCTCTTTCTCTCTCTCTCCCTCCTTTCTCTCTCTCTCTCTCTCTCTTGCACTCGCTCCCTATCTCTCTCTCTCTCTCTCTCTCCCTCCTTTCTCTCTCTCTCTCTCTCTCTCGCACTCGCTCCCTATCTCCCTCATATCCTTTAATGATCTTACTGCTAGAATGCTTTTAGGAAACAGGCATCAGATGGTAGGACTTCCTGTAAGAGGAAAAAGAGAGTGAGACAGAGATAGTTGAAGAGGAAGAGGCGTGAGTGCGAGCGTGAGCAGAGGGATATGTCACAGCGAGACTCTGCTTTTGGAAACCTGATATGTGATTATAATGTAGAGGAAGAACAATTCCCCACGGCCTGGGCTCTGTATGGATGACTCCCGCAGAAGGGACTAAGGTATGTATCAGCCCTGCTAGCTGAATAATCCATGAGGGCTGCGGTGTTTAGCTCCACATGCATCCTGATGGACAACTGACTGGCAGCTGTGGGTCAGCTAAAGGCTACCTAACTAATACAACTTTATGAGGGGATTGAGAATGCCAAGAAGCCGGAATAGAATATAGAACATAGAACATAGAAGGTGGAACAGAACATGGCCTTGACTGCATATCGAAGCTTGTTAGCACATTTCAGTGCTGCTGGCTTGGCTTTGGGGGTCGAAGAGGGACTAATGTCTGGAAGTGTTGATTGGAAAAAAAAACTAGAATGGAGGCGGTGCACTGTTTTGTTCTAAGCTTGTCATTTGTCTCTGTAATGTGTGTTTACATCACAGCCAACAAGCTTATGCTTGTTATAAGTCCAGAAGAAGGCAAATACCACAACCAACTGTGTTCAGGCATACCCTGGTATGACTGGCTTGTTCTTTTTTCTGTTAGCTTTTTGATTGGCCATATTAAATACGTTTCTCTGCTGTATGCTTTTGATTGCCGTATTAAAGATATTTTTCTGTTAGCTTTTGATTGCCGTATTAAAGATATATTTCTGTTAGCATTTGATTGGCTTTATGAAAGCAGTTTCTCTGCTGTAAAATAAAATCACCAAGAATGATAAATCAAACAAGTTTATAAGGGTAAAAATGGAACGATAACTATTTCTGAGAACCGCTGCAGTGTGCTCGTACGTGACTTGTGCAATTTCTCTGCGTTAGCCTGATGTGAAGGCTAAATTCACATGGTCTGGTGAATTATATCCTGACATCATCACCCTGTTCCCAGGAGAGTTGGACCAATTAAGTAGCGACATAACTTTTGGCAACACGATGAACAAACAAATCCCCTCCTGGAAGGCAAGGCCAATTTACCAACCTCTCGGTTTAGTTCAGCTCGAACTCCTATGTCTGATTTCAATGAGGCAGTAGCTGATTTCAATCTTTTATCTCCCACTTCTGTTCCAAGGGTGGTATCTTAGAATTAATTGCTTATTAAATCAAGATTAACCTTATGACACCATTTTCATCCAAACAGAATGGTTGTGGAGGGACTGAGAAATTGCACTGATTTCTTTTTTCTTTTTTTTGTGCATCCTGTGTTTTATCACAGTAGGTTGCCAAGATAGCAAATTGTAGCTTAACACTCAAGCACTCAAGCTTGCCACCTCTAACAGTTCTGGAGGAGTGTCTTCAGACTCTAACACTGGCTTTCTTTTAAAACAACATCATGTTACTGGGTGTTTAAATGAACTCTATGTTAAAGCAGCAATACGGAGTTCTGTTCCAATACTAGTAAGCTAACTACATAAAAGGCATGCAAAAACCTTGCAAACACCACCAACAGCCCAGCTGACACTAATAGAAGCTTGCCAACACACTTTCTGGTGTCTTTTGGCAGTTTAGCTGGCAATGTCATGCATGCAACAGCTTTCTTCCATTTTTGCAGGGGGTACCAGCCCGTTACACATAACTACATAGGGCAGTGGTTCTTAACCTGGGTTCGATCGAACTCAAAGGTTTCGTTGAGCCACTCTCAGGGGTTCGGCAGGGGGTCAAGACACACGCAGTATAGCCTGGTTCACACTAGCAATGTCGGGCCGTTTTTATACATACCTACGTTTTGAAGAAATCATATTTTATTTTTCAAATTACAAAGGGTTTGGCGAATGCACTGATGAAGCTTGCAGGGTTCAGTACCTCCAAAAAGGTTAAGAACCACTGACAAAGGGCATATTCTGGATGGCTGGTGGGGAAGACACAGGTGTTTATCTGTCCTTCACATGACCAAACACTATCAAAATTAATTTGAGGATGGTACCAAAACTAGTATCCAATTAAACCATATCTCAAAAAGTGTCAAATTGTTGCATAGTGTAACTTTAAGTGACAGACTCCGCAGTCTATGCTCATGACTGACCTTATTGACAATAAAGCCATGTAGAATGTACAACAGACACAGAACAGGTCAAATAGCAGTCCATGAGCCCTGGGATCAATGTCTCAATCAAAGTTAATCTTTTTGACTTTGTCGTATTAATTGATCGAAAGAAGCCAGACATTACCAAGAAGCTAATCAGCATCAATGGCTGTCTCTGATCCATTAATCTGTGGCCGATACTCCCAAACAGCGACATGTGTAAACATTTCTTCATCTGCGAGGCTTAACTTGTTAACGGATCGAGATGCTGGGAATGTCAATAACTTTAATAGCCAAATAAATTGACACAGTTTCCAGTTCCCATGGAGCTACCATAGGCATCCCACGTTACCATGGACATCCCACATTACCATGGACATCCCACGTTACCATGGACATCCCACATTACCATGGACATCCCACATTACCATGGACATCCCACGTTACCATGGACATCCCACGTTACCATAGGCATCCCACGTTACCATGGACATCCCACGTTACCATGGACATCCCACGTTTCCATGGACATCCCACGTTAGAAAATCTAAATGTATTGTACCATATCTCCATGATATGATGTCATTGGGACAGTACACAGCTCATGACCATAGAGGTTCTTGTTTGACCAGAACTGAACAGAACATATACGCCTTTATCCACTGTACACAACACATGAGGACAGCTATCTACTGTGCGCGCATACGTTTGTGTGTGAGTGTATGGCATCAGGCTTTGACAGTCACAGCATATGCTAATATGCTACTATATGCTAATATGTTGATTAAATATTCAGTGCCAGGTGCATTGTGGGTGTGCTTTTCAGGATGGAGTTGACCGCACTACTTGATGCCCTGACTCACACAGGTTGGACCTAACATGCTCTGCTCTCATTTCTGAAGGACCATGATGAGGTCCATTATGTTTTGCCCTGTTCCCTGGAAGAGATGAATGTGGTTTTTATGTAAAAATGAATTGAATAATGATCAACCAGTCAACCAGAGTTAAAGCTTTTTGTTATCACCACCAGACACTAATAGCCCTTTCATAGCATCATAGCAATCTCCATACAACTCAAGATTGCTCTTCTGGTCACCATGGTAATACATAATAGAGAACAGTACCAAAATGGCTGCTTATTATGCATTGTTTTATCACCCTGGTCTATTTCTAGCAGGATTCCATGTAAATGACTCTATTATGCATTCTGCAATGGGGCAGCCTTGCTTGACTCTTGTCAGTCCTTCATGGATGCGTCTCCGTTTCCACAGACTGTCAGCCTCCCAATGGCGTGTGAGTCTAATATGTTCATTCAGTCCCCAGACTACCCGTACCTCGGAGTCACCCTGCATGCTGAACTGCTCCCACTCTCAGCCTGACACACGGACGGATGTTTTCCCATTTCAGTATGCGTGTAGATCTGTTTCCTGACACAGTTACTTCAGGAGCCAAAACAGACTGCTAAGAAACACTTACCGCGTGCTTGCTATGATGCACCCTAATGGGAAATAATGGGGAACGCGAGCTTGGAGAAACTGATGTAGCTACCAATGAACATCGTGAGGTGAGCATGAACTCTGGATATCTACATTCTGCCTTTTGTAAACGTCAGAAACTGGAGGCTCCCACTGCCACTGGCTTTGTTGTGTTCACATACTTTGTTGTGCCTTGACTCTGATCCTCTGCTTACATCTGCACCGCGTAGCATCAGACCTACAGCTTGCCCTTGGATAGCGATAGCAACTCACTCATGCCTTGGAATTTACATAGCAAACTTCAAACAACTGTAGTGCCCTTGAAAGTTCACATGGATTATGTGCATTGGCACTGACTGTCTTCCCTACGCTGTGGGGAGTGTGGGAGAGGGCAAGGGCAAACCTGCACGGGGCGAATCAGCACCCTGCACAGGTCTCGCATTTGTACGGCTGTAGACCCTGGCTGAGAGCGTCCAGTCAGCATATCAGAAATCAGACCGTTTTGTCCTGCGCTGATACCCTGAGCAGCCAGATTCATGAGACTGCTGTCTGCAGCTTTTTCCATAATTGCATTTGTGGGAGTGCGTGTATGTGTGTGTGTCTGTGTGTGTGTGTGTGTATGTGTGTGTGTGTGTGTATGTGTGTGTGTGTGTGTGAGTGCGAGTGTGTAACTGTGCTTGTATGTGTACCTGTGTGGCGAGTCAGTGTGTGTGTGTTTGTGTGTGTGTGTGTGTGTGTGTGTGTGTGTCTGTGTGTGTGAGTGAGTGCGAGTGTGTAACTGTGCTTGTATGTGTACCTGTGCGGCGAGTCAGTGTGTGTGTGTGTGTGTGTGTGTCTGTGTGTGTGAGTGTGTGTGTGTGTGCGTGCGTCTCTTGAGTTTCCGTGACAGAGGTTCTCTTTCAAAAAGCCTACCCAAGGACAGCATATTGTGTTTTATCAGACCAAATTCCCGGAACTGGCAGAAAAGTTTGCTGTATACCATCATCTGATCAAGTAGCCTTCATTACAGTCTGAGACCTTGATGGCACTTAGAGAGCGGAGGAGCAAAAGTCCATTCAGTAATTTCATAGTTCCATTCTGAGAAGTGATAAAAATCTTTCACGTTGAGTGCAGTTACAGTAAGTGATAACGGTTGTGCCAAACTCGTACACATTTTTGCATTAGCCCATTCGTACCTGTGGATTAAGATATCCCTAGGTGAAAATAACTCATTTCTTGCTTTATGCCTTATCATTGCTTTCAAAAGCAACACACTGTCTCTCTCAGAAGCTGGAAGAGATTAATTTCCTTAGCAGCCGCCCACATAAAGAGTATGCATGGCATTACTCCTGGCTGTAACTGCATAACTACATAACCGTAAATGGATTGATCAGTGGCCACCCACATTACATGATAACATGGCTTGATTACAACTCACATGCAGATAGGTGAACCCACTTCCTCATCTCACATTACATCATGCATAGCTTGACCAATCCCATTGAAATAACCAATCAGGACCAATCAGCATTAATCTTTCAACATACTGATGTCCAGGTCACTCCTGGGTCCAGGGACGTGCACAGGAATTTTGAAGGGCAGTTACTCTGCCCTGGGAAAAAGGGGCAACACATTATTTTTGTCACCGCCACTGCCACGCCCCCGTCCCCTGATCGCAAATTTTGCCAATATCATTTTAAACTCTCACTAACCGCCGCTGCCACGCCCCCGTCATCGGATTGCAAATTTTGCCAATATAATTTTAAAAACTCTCACTAACTGTTGCTGCCACGCCCCCATCCCCTGATCGCAAATATATATATTTCCTTTGGAGGGGCAACTTCAGTCGAGGAGGGCAAACGGGCAGCACCCCGAGCAACCTTAGCCCACTCCTGTGCACGTCCCTGCCTGGGTCCTATAATGGTACATTCATATCTTGTTTAGTGAGCTGACGGTCATAGGTAGCGATGTGCATACGTACTGTCAACACTGTTGGGTGGAACAGGAAGTCACAATAACACTCACACAACAACCTTGGGAAGTGCTTGGGGAAACTTTTCTAGACCTCTTACATACTGTTATTCGTCTTTCTCACTCCCTCTTTTATTTTGTATCTTAAAATTTTTATTGTAGTTGTTCTCTCCAGACTGTAGAAGTTTCTCACAGTGGGAACAGGCTGTCTCTTGAATGTTTACCATCGGTGTCATCTGAAAACAAACCAAGTGGCCAGGAAACTCAGAAGCTGTTTGTTCTTATTACTCTCACAAAGACCAGCAAGCCAGTTGCCATAGTGTAGAAAACATCTGCGGCAGCTGCTCTCTTGGTAAAGCTGTGTCCTTTTCGACACCGATTTTTCTAGGAGAGGAAACTCGGGTAGATCTTTTCTATCCCCTGCTCTGAGCTGGGGCTGAGGCATAGCAGATGTCGAAGGACTAGCCACAGACAGATGATTGACAGCTGGTCCCTGAGCACAGGCGAATCACAGGGGAGATGGAGAGTCTACTCCAGTCATGCAGGGACGAATGGAGATGCCCCAGCCGAGGCACACAAGACAGGTTCTTTCAAGGGTAAACAAATGACAAGATACTTTCCTTTTCTTAGTTTTCTTCTCTTTGTTTGAAGCCACTGCCATTCTTCCTGAAGAAATGTCACGCCAAAAGAGTTGGCAGGTCCATCGGATGGAATGTGATTGCTAGGCATGATTACATGAAGCTAAGCCAAATCTGCTTCATATGAAAAGACACTAGAGAACCAGAATCAGACATATTTTACCGTTTGAAGCAAACAAACATCACATATAGTATCTCTTACAACCTGGCTGCCATGACAAAGCCGTCCTGAGAAGCCGGTGTATCCCTTAATAAAGGAACGGTACAGAACGCTGCAGCAGCAAAATTATGTTCTATTCTGTCCTGTTCTGTTCTGTTCTGTTCTGTCTCTCCATTCTCAACATGAGCTGTCTTCCGAGTGAAATAAATTGAACAAATAAACCTCCCTCCTAATGTCAGTGTGCCAGAAGCAGAGAGACTCAGCAGAAACACACTATATAAATATATATAAGACCAGGGAAAAAAAAAGAAACGAGGAAGTTATCTTCCAGGAGGGAGTTTGGATGGATAGACATAAACTAAATGAAGCATACCTATTGATTGCGTTTCTGCCGGCCTCTGTAGTTGCCACAGCTCATTGTTCACTAAGAGCCTATAAAGGCCTTTACTGCCACTAGCTCATCCGCTCAACCCTTGACCTGAGAGACACACGCCATTGAGGAGTTACAGATTTAGCTTTTTCTCTTAGAAACCTTTTCCCATTGCACATGGCATGGTGGCAGTAATCGAAGCAGAGAAGCGCGTTAGCGTGCATGAGTTAGCATTAGCTAAAAACAAAAACAGCTAACAGCGCTTTCCATTTCCTGGGGCCTCCGTCTCCATCCCCCTCTTCCCCACACTTACATATCACTCTGTCAGCGCAAATATGATTATCAGTCAATCTTGCAGAGAACAGCTGCGGCTTTTCCAGAACAGTTGATGATGTACCACTAAAATGAAGATTTTCTGTATCTGATTACAGAGCCTCGAATAATCACAGAAACAGCATTTTGTTTATCTAGTTATTTATTTGCTTATTTGGGCATTTGCTTCTGTCCTGTATGTAACCTCCTGTTATGACATCTCATTACCTATTTTCAGCATTGACTGAAGTATAACAGCTTCAGTGTCCTGTGTGTAACCTCCTGTTATGACATCTCATTACCTATATTCAGCATTGACTGAAGTATAACAGCTTCAGTGTCCTGTGTGTAACCTCCTGTTATGACATCTCATTACCTATATTCAGCATTGACTGAAGTATAACAGCTTCAGTGTCCTGTGTGTAACCTCCTGTTATGACATCTCATTACCTATTTTCAGCATTGACTGAAGTATAACAGCTTCAGTGTCCTGTGTGTAACCTCCTGTTATGACATCTCATTACCTATATTCAGCATTGACTGAAGTATAACAGCTTCAGTGTCCTGTGTGTAACCTCCTGTTATGACATCTCATTACCTATATTCAGCATTGACTGAAGTATAACAGCTTCAGTGTCCTGTGTGTAACCTCCTGTTATGACATCTCATTACCTATATTCAGCGTTGACTGAAGTATTACAGCTTCCCACTGTACAACAGCAGAGCAGTATAGCTTTGACGGCAGTCTTTTAGAGAGCAGCTAGACCTCTAGGCTATGCAGAAGAAGTCTTTTTGTTGCCAATCTAGTGATAGTGTGAATGAGTACAGTGCCCTAGATGTGTTCAGCTTCTCTTCTTCTGTTGTTCTCTCCTCAGTCCCCCCTCTGTTCTTGGGTTTAAAGTGTGTGTTGTTTGTTTTTGTTTTGTTTTTGTTTGTTTTTTTCGCTTTTGACCTTTTTTTGTGTGTTTTGCTGCTCCTCTGTGTGTCACGCAGCAAGAGTTCACCACATTGTTTGTGTTTACTGGAGGCATAGCGAGCTCCCCACGTCCCACTGCTCTGGCTGGCTGTCTGTGTGTTCAGAGACCGAAAGACATCTTTTACCGCCGATGAATCAAACTCTCACTCTTTTGACTGCTGACAAGAACGAAACAAATCAAAACATCTTTGCCCTCCAGCCCTTCGGGGGTGGTGGGGGGGGGGGGGGGGGGGGTACTTCCTTAGATGATCTGCCTCAGAGAAGTGGCATCACCTTTGATCTGACCTTCAGCTCTGCCACAGACAGAGCCACTTTGGTTTCCTGGTGTGCACTCTAGTTTGGCTTGCTGGGAAAAGATCTCCCATGTTTCTCATTATTTTAAGTGTGCATTCTGTTTGGTTGTCTTCTGCTTCTGAACAGTAATTGCAGTAAACTACATCTGTTTTTATAAAAGAGTACGACCAAACCTCCCATGTGATTTATCCTTATGCCAAGGAAAAGACAGACATATAATTGTTTCATTGTGCACACATCAGGGTGTATTGATGTGTTAGTGAGTTTGCAATGTTTGCAAAGTGAGTGGAATGTGTGTGTACTTCACTGTTGGGTGGTGCATGTGTGTGGCCAAGTGGTGACTGTGGGTGTGTGTACAGGCCTGTATGTGTGTGATGCGTGTGTTCGTCCGTGGAGTTTCTGTGTGTCTGTGTGTCTGTGTGTATGTGTGTGTGCAGTGCCCCAACAGTGTGTGTGTCCAGTGTCCAAACAGTGTGAGTGTGCAGTGTTCCAGCTGTGTGTGTGTGTGTGTGTGTGTGTGTGTGTGTGTGTGTGTGTGTGTGTGTGTGTGCAGTGTGTGTGTGTGTGTGTGTGTGTGTGTGTGTGTGTGTGTGTGTGTCTGCAGTGTGTGTGTGCAGTGTGTGTGTGTGCAGTGCCCAAACAGTGTGTGTGTGTGCAGTGTTCCATCAGTGTGTGTGCCTGCTGCTGCTGGTTGGCACTTCTGCTGATTCAGCACTATAGGGATGTGCATAACGAAGGCCAGGCCACAGGTGGAGCCAGCAGCCCTCTTAAAGGATCCACACATGTGTCATTTCTCTTTAACACTAAAAGGTCTATATCCCTCGTCCGGGATATTTTTATTTTTGAGTTTTCGTCTTAGAGACATAAAAAGAACAACCACGGAAACATTGAACCCTTTTCTAATATTATTGCTGAGGTCTTCTAGAATAGAATCATATATTCCATTTGTGCATCAATGTTTTTAGTTAAGCAAAATGTACAAAAACATCAAGGCATGTCAGACAACTTAGAAAAGTCTAAAAGGCCTTGGACCTTAGAGTGTTAATGAGGAACCAATTCTGTCTTAAAAACTGCGCCCGGCGGTGAGGAGATGGGGGGGGGGGGGGGGGGGGGGGGGGGATACTCAGATTGTCATACTACGTTGCTCTGATTGGTTCTAGGTATCCAATTGAGCGAAGAGGCATTTTTTCCCCCTGGTTCGTTGAAACACGCCCCATAATCACAGCCCAATGGGTCAGTATCAGACTCATATTCTGACTAGAATTATGAGTATGACATCGTCAGGCTAATAATACACATCTCTGAGAGGTCTTCTTGACCACTGTCATTGCCTTCTTCTCTGCATTATTCTGTCTTGTCAAGGGAATTTATGTTTATATAACTCGAAGATTATACATGTTGCTTCAAATGTCATCATCCCCAAAAAAGCAAAAGGTTAACTGTTGATAAAATTCAAACAAAACATCTATGTACCATGCTGAAAGGAACCCCATCCACCTCCCTCTCCCTGCAGTGTATGGGGACTTCATCACACCATTTGCCCAGGGGTAGACATCATACTAACAAGCTCATTACATCTGTATAATGATCTCCATTACACATGTTCTGCTTGGAGAGGAAAAAAAGAAACAAAGTTAACATGCACATCTAGCAGGTCTTTAAAGGGCATCGCCTAATGTATGTGTGCCCTCTGGAGCAATATAATAAGCACTTAATTGGGTGCAACAGGAATTTACATCTTTCTGAAGTACGAGCGCAGTGTGTGTGATTCTATGTGCATGGGTTTGTGTGTTTGTTGTTGGAGCAGGACGTTTTGGCAGCGCACATTATTTGGGTGTAGTCATTGCACAAGCGTACAGCAGTTTACTGGAGGCGGTGAAGAAAGAGAGAGAGAGAGAGAGAGAGAGAGAGAGAGAGAGAGAGAGAGAGCACTAACTAGGAACAGAGAGAGAGCAAAGAGAGAGAGAGAGAGAGAGAGAGAGAGAGAGAGAGAGGAGAGAGAGAGAGAGAGAGAGAGAGAGAGAGAGAGAGCACTAACTAGGAACAGAGAGAGAGAAAGAGAGAGAGAGAGAGAGAGAGAGCACTAACTAGGAACAGAGAGAGAGAAAGAGAGAGAGAGAGAGAGAGAGAGAGAGCACTAACTAGGAACAGAGAGAGAGAAAGAGAGAGAGAGAGAGAGAGAGAGAGAGAGAGAGAGAGAGAGATTTTTTTTGATTTTGAACAAACTTTTTATTGTACAACAGTTACAAGTTACCAGACAGATCCTTTCACCACCACCTATACACACACCACAGTGAAGAAATCAACACAAGCACAACAGAAAGGAAAAACAATACTAATTCTGAATTTAACAACATTTCATTTGACCACTCATTTTGCAGTTAAATACATGCGGAGGCGTGCAACCTCCTCCTCATCAAAGGCACCCTCTCTTATGTAACAGGCAACATCATTAATCAACCGAGACCGCTTTGGGAAAAAAAAACCAATGTCAACGCTTTTTTCACCTTTGGTGTTACGCAAAAAGCGACGGATCTCCGTCGCTTTGTAATACACTGGAAAACTCACCACTGAACACTCAGACCCGTCAGACCCCACAGACTCATCTTTGTTTACATCACTGTTAACCTCTGCCTGATCCACCAATTTCCTCTTCAAAGCTGGCTCTTTGAAACGTCTCTCCGTTTCCATCGCTGCTACCACATCCGACATTGCTATACCAGTCTTTTCCTCGCGAGGACCAGAAAGTTCTGTGACTGAGTCAAGGGAAAAGATCTCAGCCACCTCACCACCTGTCACAGCAGCCTCCTTCAAAGGCCGGTCATACACCACAGGTTCCGTAGCGACAGGCTCCGCCGCAACAGACCCACCCGCTGCCGGCTCACCAGCCGGAGGCGCTGGGCGGTCCGACACGACAGGGCCAGCCAAAGGGACGTCAGTCAAAAGGCAATCAGGTGCAGGTGGATCCGAAGCGGGAGAGTCAGCAGGGGTTCCTGCAGTTTCCTCCCCTTTTTCCGGACAGGCTCTCGCCAGGTGCCCTAATCCCCCACACCTGTAACACTTCATCATCGAAGTTGACGTAGCAAACACTACATACTCAAAACCCTCAACTTTAAAATTAAAACTAAGTTCGAGGTCAGTCTGTCCATTTTTCAGGACCATGTAAACCTGTCTTCTAAAAGACACCATGTGCTTAACCAGGGATGACTTGCAACCCAGGTAAATTTTCCTGATAGGGGAAACTACTTTTCCAAAGCGAGATAACTCGCGTACAATAACCTCGTCTTTAATAAAGGGAGGAACATTAGACAAAGTGATTTTCCTCGCAGGACTACTGAGAGGACGAACGGGCGTAAATTCGCCCCCAATATTAATGCCATGTTTAATGACCTCGTGGGCCTTATCGATTGAGCTCAAAAATAAAACAATTGCCTGGTTCATTCTCGAGGCAGAAACTACATTTTCGTAGCCTACTAACTTCCCCATAGCTAGACTTACATCCTCAATGCTTAACTTTAAAGACTCAATTTTAACGCCATGTCGGCGGGTTAAATATTCAAAATCCATTGTTCCCCGAGGTACCACGCACCGGTAAGCCGGTAAGCACCTCCGGGAAAAACAGCCAAATACACAAAATAAGTAGACCACCTAATGGTCAAAACTAAAGCATATATATACACAAATACACACAATACAAACACGCAAACAAAGTTAGAAGAGTGAGAACGCCACAGACGGCAAACCTGTCGCACTCACACTCAACGCGCTCCACTCAGTCGCTCAGGAGCTCACCACAAACACGTCCACTCAGTTCGAGAGAGAGAGAGAGAGAGAAAGAGAGAGAGAGAGAGAGAGAGAGAGAGAGAGAGAGAGAGAGAGAGAGAGAGAGAGAAAGAGAGAGAGAGAGAGAGAGAGAGAGAGAGTTGTTAATCCCCTGATGATAATTATTATGTATTTGTATTATTGTTCCCACTTATCCCTTTCCCCTTCTGATGTACCCTGTGTATAGATATATGCATTGTTTATGTAATCACTTATATATGTATTGTTTATGTAATCAATTTTATATATCCAATCAAAATGCTTTGGCAATACTCTACAACGTTATGGTCATGCCAATAAAGCTTCTTTTGAATTTGAATTGAGAGAGAGAGCACAAACTAGGAACAGAGAGAGAGAGAGAGGGAGAGAAACTTGTATTTTTTATACAGATACTTGCAGTTTTAAATCCTCCCCTTTTCATCTATCCAATGTGTAAAGCATCCCTGCCTTTTGCGCCTCATATTTTGTCCGTTGCCCAGCGTTTTAAATGACCGTGTTTTCTCTGAGTGTGCCTAAGTTCGGAACCCCAGCCGAGACTCCTCCGCCACCACCACCTACCCCTTCTAAACCTCGATTCTTTTCTTCTCTTTTGTCTTTTTGTTCTACCTCCTCAACCCTTTGGAGTGCATTACGCTATTCCACCAGGGCCTGGGAGGTAAGCAACGCTTCCTAAGATAATGAGAGTCGACGCGGTACATGTGTCAGCACACGTTGCCTCTTCTCATTAGGACGAACATGTGGGGCGCCCAGGCTGAACCTGCAGCACAGACGAGGGGGGTCGGGGGGGGGGGGCGTGGGGGTCGGGGGGGACACACACACAAGACACCCACATTCCCCCTTTGCACTGTTTTTCCTTTCTTTCGCTTTATCTCGGTCTCGCTATCTTTCTCCGTCTCTTTCAAGGGACTCCAAAGGCTGACGCCATTACTGCTGTCGCTGCCATCTCCTGTTAGTTCCACCGCTACACCGCTACACCGCTACACCGCTACACCCCACACCAGTGGTGTGCCTGTGAGGCCATAGTGCCACTGCTAAACCCCACACCAGCACTATGTCCACACAAGACACCTCACACCAGCACTATGTCCACACAAGACACCTCACACCAGCACTATGTCCACACAAGACACCTCACACCAGCACTATGTCCACACAAGACACCTCACACCAGCACTATGTCCACACAAGACACCTCACACCAGCACTATGTCCACACAAGACACCTCACACCAGCACTTTGTCCACACAAGACACCTCACACCAGCACTATGTCCACACAAGACACCTCACACCAGCACTATGTCCACACAAGACACCTCACACCAGCACTATGTCCACACAAGACACCTCACACCAGCACTTTGTCCACACAAGACACCTCACACCAGCATTATGTCCACACAAGAGAGGGAGTGGCTCAGGGAACGCAGGAGTTACTAGGGACATTTGGGATAAGTGCAGAATAGGTCCCTGCAGACTCGGAAAAGATGGAACCAATTCAGCCATACTATCAGGAGTATGGGTTAATGCTGTGCCAATCAGACACACTATCAGGAGTATGGGTTAATGCTGTGCCAATCAGACACACTACCAGTATGGGTTAATGCTGTGCCAATCAGACACACTACCAGTATGGGTTAATGCTGTGCCAATCAGACACACTACCAGTATGGGTTAATGCTGTGCCAATCAGACACACTACCAGTATGGGTTAATGCTGTGCCAATCAGACACACTACCAGTATGGGTTAATGCTGTGCCAATCAGACACACTACCAGTATGGGTTAATGCTGTGCCAATCAGACACACTACCAGTATGGGTTAATGCTGTGCCAATCAGACACACTACCAGTATGGGTTAATGCTGTGCCAATCAGACACACTACCAGTATGGGTTAATGCTGTGCCAATCAGACACACTACCAGTATGGGTTAATGCTGCAATTACAGAGATGAGGTCCTCCTGGGATCTTACATTGAAATGTATTGATTGTACGTACGTGCAATTTTCTTTCAACTTCCCTCACATTCCCTGCTGTTTATCATTCTCTTAGTATAGACTTGAAGCATGCTGTCAATGCAGTAAGAAGAAAGCTCATCAGGATGGGTTTTAACTGTTCTACCTCTTACTCTTCCCCCTGCTTTTTGCTCTTTCTCGCTCCGTGTCTGTTCACATCCACCTTTACCTTTCCTGTCTTTGTCACTCCCTCTTTTATTCTGTATCTCTCCCTCCGTCTAATTTTCTGCCCTTCTCTATCTCTCCATTCGTCTCTTCCTCCACCTCTCCATCTCCCTTCCTCTCTCTCTCTCTCTCTCTCTCTCTCTCTCTTGGTTTCCCCTTCTCCGTCTCGGTTCCCCTATCTCTATCTGCCTTAGGGGTTCTTGACGGATCCCGAGATGACCCCCTCATCCGCCCCCCCCCCCCCCCCCCCCCCACACTCAGACCCCCCCACGGGCCCCTCTGGTGTCTCTTTGCATCAGAGCCTTTAATTGGCATAATGATGTGATTAATTGGTTCCTTGTCATCCATCACAACAAGCCTCAGATATCTGCACAGCAAAGGGTAAATCAAGCGTGCCCTTACGACTAATCAAGTGCAAAGGATTGAAAGGGACGTGTCAAGGATGTCCAGCTGTGCAGCATAATTAGAGGAGCTGAATTAAAAAAAGGAACTTTGTAGGTGATGAGATCTAACCTGTCCCAGGAAGCATCTGACTCCGGGCCTGATAACACACAGCAGTTGGCTTTGGGTCGAATACGGGCCTAATCAGAAACCAGGTCAGGGCCCGGCCCGACCCAAGGGCGGGTGTGTGTGTGTTGTTGTTCTGCTGTTCTGCTTTTGGCCAATGAGCTCCCCTGGTATTGCTGTGCATGTGAAATAGTACGGAGAAGGATGTGTTCTTCTTTGCACCGTGATTTGCTCTGTAGATAAGTCAGTTGTGCTGGGAACTGAATTAATGACTGATCTGAAGTACATTTAAAGTGTCTTGTCTGGTGGTTTTATATGCCGTAATGTTTTTGGAATGATTTTTTTCTCCCGACGGATGTCGCATACAAGTACATCGGACAAAAAAGAGGCTGGAAGCGTTCTTTCCCTGTGGAGTTTTATAGCACAGTTAAAATGGAGGCATACACCCTTTCAATAACCTCATGAAACATAAAAACACTGGGAAGTGCCATAACTACTTTTTCACTCCACTTCACTCCACTGTCGCTCCAGAGAATCATGCTTATGAGTCTGCATCTAAATAACTTTAAGAGGGAAGAAAGATATTATGATAATAATTACACTAGCCCACAACCCGTGTTTTGTTGTTGTTGTTTTTTTCCCGCTCATCACTTCCTGCATTGTCTCTCTACACCATGCATTTTAAACAATATACGTGTAATGGGGGAAACATAATGGGGGAAACTGCCTTGATGCCTCGTCAAAGAAATCAAAGCTGATGGCTTGGGCGATGTGGGCGCTCTGGCTCCAGCTATGATGAATAGTTTCCTCCCCGAGAAGAGGAGATTGCAGTGAAGTTCATCTCCGTAATCCCCACCGCGGAGCCCCCCGTAATGAAGCAGCCGAGGACAATGAGTGGGACAGAGTGATTTCCCCTCGCAGAACCGCAAGCAGAGCTCAAGCCATCCTATTTGGAGAGGTTTTATTTTTACATCTTTCTTTGTCATTTCCTTTCCTTTTTTTTTACGTCAGGTTCGTCTGCCCCTCTCTCTCAGAAAGGAGAAAATCACTAATTGAGTTAATCAGGGAGGTGATAACCCAGGGCTCGGAGATAATGGCGTCGGCTCACAAGCCCCTCCTGACTCATCCACTCAAAATCTGCCTCAGCTCTATAGATCTGAAAGGTCAATGACTTTTCCCATTCTGCTTTAACAGTGTGCTAACTGCTAACTCCGACTGGGATACTGCGCTGAAGGCTGACTGAATACTACATAACTGACAGAATACTACATAACTGACAGAATACTACATTACTGACTGTCTGAGTGAGTGAACGTGGGAGTGAATATATGAGACTGAATATGAGTACGTTGCATACAAGTTAGATACAGAACCAGGTCTTTGTATCACTGTATGTCAGAAATGCCATAGTGTTTCTCTCACACAGCAATGTCAAACCTGCACAGGGTGAAGCGTTTACCACATCAATATAACAACACCAGAAATACGACAGACATGCTGTCCTGAGAACAGTTGGAAACGGGCTCGTCTCGGCTGTTGACAGGCAAGGGCATGGCTGCAGATATAAATTTAGAAGGCTCAAAACAGCAAGGTAGAATATGTCAAATTAAATAAATGAAACCTACTAGACTTTGCTGTCCACATAGACTATTAGTTTTGTTTACTACCCTGTTATGCCATTCTCTTTTGCCTGTGTCTGTATCTTTTTTGGTCAGCTGTCTCATGCTAATGTGTGGACGGACAAATTGCATATAGATATTAAAGGCCATGTATTGTATCCCAATTATCAGAGACCCAGTCAAAGTGATGGAAATCCAATGGTCAGGTTTTAATTCTTTTCAGTGGTGGCCACCAAGGGAGAGAACGAGACTTGACTTCGCTGATGGAGTTTCACCTAGTCTCTATTCACTAACTGTCTCTACAGAAATCAGACTTTTTAACCCTAGGAAGGTAAGGGGGGTGGATACCTGAATGATAATTATTATCTTGGGGACATCAGATCTGGGATACTATATATATGTATATATATATGGGCCATTCTACCGAATTGATGCAAAGTCATGTCGGATATATTTTGAATTTTTTTATGGTTTATTCCCAAAACTTTGTCCGTATGTATATTGTACCATATCTAAAGTACACATATCTAGTAAAAGAACAGTCAAGTTTTATACTGTATTTTCAGAATGTGTCGGAATGTTTTTCCTCTTCCAAAAATTGTCACTACCGAAACATCACATTTACTATAGTAAAAAAGTATTATTATTGACCTGTTCAGATTGAGTTTCCTTCCCTTTTCTAAAGTGTATTTTTACAAATATTTCTTGAAGGTTTTCACAATGAAATCCATAGAAATGAATTTTTTACCAAATTTTCAAGTTCAATTTATCTGTTTCGGTAGTGACTGCACTGTTTCGGTAGTGACTGCACTGTTGGATGGATGTTCATTTTTCTCCCAAAATCATCCAAAAGGTGCTCTGGGCCGCCCTTTAGTCCACACAACACATTTATTTAAAAATTATGGGATTGAACTACTTACCATTTCATTTTGTCACTACCCAAATCATCTGGTCACTACCATATGTTTCGGTAGTGACTGTTTCGGTAGTGACAATTTTAGCTAACTTTAAGCATAAATAAAGAATTCTAGCAAGCACACGGCTTTCAAACACATCTTTGAAGAGGTGAACATACATACAAAAATAAGATTTTCCATGAAACCCCAAAAGGTTTACTTAATTGAAGAAAACATGCGTTTCGGTAGTGACAATTCTTAAGGTTACACGTCGATTTTCAGACTTTGGAACACATTTATATAAAAACTATGGGATTTAGCTACTTACCATTCAACCATGAGGGACAGAGATGCAGTGTCACTGCATGGTCAAAAATGCAGAGTCGTGGCTAAAACACAGGCTCAGCCAATGGACTAAAACTCTTGTGTTTCGGTAGTGACATGAAAACTAGGGACATGATTTTTTGAGTATAGTAAATTGATTTAAAAATTAAACCCACAATAAATCTAAATATTCCAAGTTCTGTTTCAACCCAATCATAAAGATCTTTGAAATTAAATCATTGAAAAAAATCTAAAAAAATTTAAAAGTGTTATTTAAAGGCATTGAAATTTAGATGTCAGGGTTGGGGACAGCTACTTCCCAATAGAAAGTACCCTATAAATGATGATTTTGTATATATTTAGCTTATCACTATCTCATGTAATGCATTGGGTTTATATAGACCATAACATGTTCTAATTAAATATCTATGCCTAGATACCTAATTGTTTTGTAAATAGTTTTTATTGTTGAGGGACTGCATATTACACGAATTCGGTAGAATGGCCCATATATACATGGAGGACACACTGACACAGGGGTGTCAGAATTCCCACAGTGATCAAGGACTAAAATCTATTCATGAGGCTTACAAGAAATTTGGCCATGTGGTCAAATTCAGAATACACATGAGAGCTATCAACTTCGATGTTTCTTCAAATATCCTTACAATTACCACTAAGGATGAGATATAATTATTGACTATGGAATATGTTTAATAAACTAACTCCTAATTCTTGATACTATCAATATCATTCAGATCGGAACTGGAATGTTTTGAAAGTCATGGTGAATTTTCACTAGATTACATTCAGTTGTGTCTACAGAGACCATTGATACTGAGGGCTGTATTTCCTCTCTCGGTTCCTATGGCAGCTGTGATTGGTAATGAAACATAACCTCACACTTTACATTCGCACAATCATACTCTCATATTTTTTCCAGATGACTGGGTCACAACCCTGTGCATCTGTATACATCCACGTCTGCGGAAGTCATCTTCATTACCCCTTGGTGTTGTGAAAGCCAGGCATGCTTCTAACCTTGGTCTAAGGCCACGAGAGGAAATGCTGATGATCTCTCGACTGGCATAGCCAACCAGTGATTATCGTTCAAATAAAAATGCATGCAGCTCATTTATATTGCAACTGACGGGTGATATCTAGACTGGATATAAAGAAAGAAATCCTTGATATATGTCTCATATTCTACAGTTCTCTTACTCCTTTCCTCCCTCCCTCCCTCCTTCCCTTTCTCTCTCTCTCCCTCTCTCTCTCTCTTCATCTCTCTCTGTCTTCCCCCTCATATCTCTCCATCTCCATCTCTGTGACTTGATGTATTATTCAAATCTTAGGCTTACTAGAGGATAATAGATAGGGTTTCTTTAAATGTATTCTGCTGGTTTGCAGGGTGGTTTGATTCATCTGACACAACACAATACTTCTTTTTTCTCTTTTCTTCTGCCATGAAAAATGCAAATACTAAGATCCTCAAGTGTGTGTTGTTCTACCAAGTGTGATGTCTACTCTGTGTGTTGTTCTACCTAGTGTTACGTGTACTCTCTGTGTTGTTCTGCCTAGTGTTACGTGTACTCTGTGTGTTGTTCTCCCTAGTGTTATGTGTATTGTATTTCCACCCTTATCAGAAGCACCAACAATTTTCTGTGGAGCCTATTTGCTAAAGTGCTACAATTATTCATGAAATGGCAGGTACAAAGAGTGCTAAAGGCTTGCCTTCTTACAGCAGGTGGTAAACTGTTGGAATCTGCCGGGGTGTTGCAAAACAAGAGTGTGACTCCTGATATAATACTAGAACAATTCAAACCTAAATAAAGCTAAACTAGGTAGCAGACTGTGTAGACTATGAAGTCTCTGAGTGTGTTTTGGCAGTTCACTGTGTGTTTTTAACAGTCAATATTTGCCCCCAAAACATTTGCCCCCAAAACATGGCAAGATTTGGAACTAAACAACAACAAAATGGAGACTAGAGCAGTGAGGGATGAGAGTGTGAGATGTGTCACGATGTCCTTTTCAGGGCATGAAAAACTGCTCTTCTTCCCGACCACCCTTAGCACCAGACAATCCATCAATATTCACGGGGCATTGTGCAAGCCAAGTTCAAGCTTAACGAGAGGATCCCACAGATAAATGATCAAATAGAGGGACACCCGTTGTCCTTGAGCCACTTAATGGGGTACTAACCGCTCTTAGTGTCGGCCCTGGTTTCACAAGAGTGTCCTGAAACAAACTTTGTTTTTATGTTTCTTCCTCTTCTTACAAAAAGGAAAAAAAAAAGAAGAAAAAAAAACCCTAAAAACTCTGAAACACTAAAGACTTGTTAGGGCTTTTGCAAATTGCCATTCATTAGAATTTCAGGCACACAGTGAGCATAATCAGCTCTTCTGCACCTCAACGATAGCGTCATAAGGGCCCTCGCGCGGCGGCCACGTGTGTGATTTACTGCACTCATTCCAGCGCTCCTGGAAAACCAAGGTAGCACAACTGAGCTGAGAGTTCATCTAAGAGAAAAAACAAGCTCTGGGGACACGTCCACCACACATGTGACTCCTAATTAATGCAGCTTGAGCGTTTTCGTGTCAACAATGTCACGTTTCTGCGAGACGGATTATGTTTCATTAGTGCAGTATTGTTGAGTGACGAGCGGAGACTACACGTCCGGCCTGCCAGAGCTGGGCATTCTGAGCCGTGAGAAGTATTTACATTTTATGAAAACACACACTAATGACTGGAGAGATTCGTGCAAACCGTCCCCGAAGATACTGAACAGATATAATAGGACGTGGGTAGGAAGTGCAAACGTGCTCACACGTTACAGAGAACAACTCACTTTGTAAAGGGCCGGTGCCACATCAGGTCCAGACCTGTCAGCCTGGACCAGAACCAGAATCTCAAACTATTCCGTCTGAAGGCGCTACGCTAGTGCAACCACTTCATACTGAAAAAGGTTCTTAGTACTTTAAGAACAGTGAAACGTTTTTTGTAATATCATAACTAATGTGGGTTTACCATCTCTGTGTACCAGTGGTTAATATCTTTTCTATTTTCTTTGGCATTCAAACTGTCTTTTTTTCCCTGTCTTTAACAGAGACAGCTGGAGCGCAGTGAAGAGCGTAGTGAACACTGGACAAACACAAGCCATGGCTGAGAGGAAGCTCGCTTCTCAGTGTGGTGAGTACCTCCATTGGTTTCTTCTCCGTCTCATGGCCCAGCATAAACACACACACACACACACACACACACACACACACACACACACAGACACACACACACACACACACACACACACACCATCTTCTCAGTGTGGAGAGTACCTCCCATTGGTTTCTTCTCCGTCTCATGGTCCAGCATAAACACACACACACACACACACACACACACACACACACACACACACACACACACACACACCATCTTCTCAGTGTGGTGAGTGCCTCCCATTGGTTTCTTCTCCGTCTCATGGTCCAGCATAAACACACACACACACACACACACACACACCATCTTCTCAGTGTGGTGAGTGCCTCCCATTGGTTTCTTCTTCGTCTCATGGTCCAGCATAAACAAACACACACACACACACACACACACACACACACACACACACACACACACACCATCTTCTCAGTGTGGAGATTACCTCCCATTGGTTTCTTCTCCGTTTCTTAAGCAGATACTTCTCTCCAAACTGACTTGCACATTCTCATCAATATGTCTGCTCCCTGGGTTTCACACCCATGATCTAGATGGAGGAAGCTGCTTGCTGTACTGTACATGTTGAGGCACAGAAACACATCAATCATATTTAATATCCATTGAGGCACATTTACACAATGATTTTATCCAAATGTGCAGATACATCTGTTAGTGGTATATGATCTATACCAGTGGTTCTTAACCTGGGTTCGATCGTATTAGTTCATGCACACAGACTTTGCTCGATGCTCATTGCTTTAGTTCATGCGCACGTACTTTGCTCTATGCTCGTTTCTTTGCTCATCGCCCATCAATGAAATGAAGGCCCGTGTTGCGATTGTCAAAGTTGAAAACTACCTCACTGTGTTATTTGTGTAAGAGTTCTGAGAGATAACCCCATCAGACTCCAAACAGAGCAAACATTTGCTTTGATGTTTTGACTTTGATGTTAGCTTTAAAACTACACAGAAACATCGCTGTGAGAAAGCATGAGAATTGAATTTCATGTACCATTCTTGTAGTGCCATAATATTGTTGTGATGGGATTACTATAAGGCTTTCACTTCTTTGAGGAAAAGATGCAGTAGAGTAACACATTCAGACACACACACACACGCACACATCAAACACACACACAGCTGCACACACCAAAGCACATACCAACTGAGGAATCGCATTGAGAAAATGTCACCAAAACAGATAAATGTTTAGGCATAGAACACACTTTCAATTATGTCTGCAGAAAGACTAGCCCATCATCAGAGTTAATAGTTACGAGGGGAAAGTTGGGCAGGGAGGGAAGTGCAATTTTAACTGTGCTGATTCACAGTTCAAGAAGCTATGCATCCATTTAATGAAGAGCTTCAGGAGTGTTAAGCCTTTCAAGCACTAAGTCAAACTTATTGCTTTGTCAAAGCTTTCAGCGCACCGGAATGACCTCGGAGTCTGGGCTGGCAAATTCAGCATCTACATCCACAAGCTTTTGGAATGGCGTAATATTGAGCAAAGTCTTTCCCACACAGTAGCTATATCATTGAGATGAAGCAAAGATAGTTAATTATTGTTAATTACTGCTTAGGAACGAAACTGTGATACTGCTGACATTATCAGCTTATCTGTAAGACTTTCATGTAATTGTACCTGTGAGGTGCAGTTTTACTCACTAATGTGCAAACCCTGTATTTTATAAATTGTGTGATAGAGCCATGAATATTGTTAACCCCACCCACCACCCCCCACACAGACACACACACACACACACACACACACACACACACAGAAACGTAGACACACACACACAGACATACACAGAAACACACGCACTCACACAGACATTCACAGAAGCACACACACATGCACACAGAGAGAGAGAGAGACATAGACAGGAACACACACACACACAGAGAAACACACACACACGTCTACATTGCTGCACCAGTAATCATATTTTCGTAGGCTTCATGACCAAGGGCCCTCTTCCTCTGCTCCTTAGACAAAGTTTAATCACCACAAAATGGGTTTTTCTGCTGATTTTTCTTTTTTTGAAGGGGGATTGCTCATTTGTTTGTTTCTCTCCCTCTGTATTCATAATGAGATGAACACACACACACACACACACACACACAGACACACACACACACACACACACACACACACACACACACACACACACACACACACACACACACACACACACACACAGTTTACCAAAGGTCTTTGACATGCGCTCCTCTTGTGTTTAATTTAGTCTGTTTCCAGATCTCCAGAAAGTTACAGCAGTCTGTCTCAGGCCCAAATCCCTCAGAGTAACACATACAGACACACACCCACACAGACACACACACACACACACACACACACACACACACACACAGACACACACACACACACACACACACACACATACACACACACACACACACACACACACACACACACACAGAGCCCTCTGAGACCCACTCTGGGGAGAGGAATTCAAACATTATTATGCATACTTTATGATTCACACCGTTTTTCCCAGGATGCATCTGACCTTCACAGGTCCATCTCTATAAATAGATGAATGAGTAATGGCTGCTTTGGGTGGGCCGGACCGCGGACAGGGCTGTCCAGCACGCTTGATCTGAAGCAAGAATGGATCCGAGCATGATGGTGCATGGAGAGCCCCTGAGTAGATTTTAAAATATTCAAATCCCTCCTTAGCTGAGGAGGGGAAACGATGCTATCTTAAAATTGCTAGCACCCAACCCTTCATTCACACTTTTGTGTGTGCATGTGTGTGTGTGTGTGTGTGTGTGTGTGTGTGTGTGTGTGTGTGCGTGTGTGTGTGTATGTGTGTGTGTGTGTCTGTGTGTGTGTGTGTGTGTGTGTGTGTGTGTGTGTGAGTGTGTGTGTGTGTGTGTGTGTGTGTGTGTGTGAGAGGGAGAGACTGAGTGTGGGTGTGTGTATGTTTGTGTGTGTGTGTGTGTGTGTGTGCGTGTGCGTGTGCGTGTGCGTGTGCGTGTGCGTGTGCGTGTGCGTGTGCGTGTGCTTGTGCGTGTGCGTGTGTGTGTATGTGTGTGTGTGTGCATGCGTTCGTGCGTGTGTGTGTGTTTAGATGAGGAAAAAACGATGCTATCTTAAAATGGCGAGCACCCAACCCCTTTATTCATACTTTTGTATTGCTGTTTTTTGGGTTGTGCAATGCAGTGTGTGTGTTTTGCAAAAGTTGCACACACATATACACACAATCAACCCACACACATACACAGACAGACACACACACACACAGTACAAACCAAACCAGACAGAGTGACTGTGATTGTAACTCCAGGGGAAAGCGGAGAGGTTTCAAAAGCACTTGAAAATGTCTTCTCCTTCGTCAAAATTACTTTTGCAGTAGGATTCTAAAAAGCTGTGTGACGAACGTTTGCAATGCTACTGTGTTAAAGGAAGCACAGAGATAATGGCCCTCCCTTCTATCTCCCTCAAGTTTTTAATCTCTTGTACTTATGCGCAAACCCAGCCAAGCATGTGATATATTCTTGAATTTTAATTACGCCAGAGTGTTTTTGCAGGGATTTTATTGACATAATCCTTAATGTCTCCATTTGTGAACATATGTTACATGCAGTTTATTAGCAAAGAGCCTAGACACATTTATGCATTTATGAAATCTTCATTCTACTACCAAGTTGGGGTGATTTTAGGTCCACTAAACTTTGTTTATCTGAAGTTTCAACCACTTGCGTCATGGTAAAGATTTTCAATAAAGCTGAATGACTAGCTGAATCACTCATCACTCATCCTCCTTCACCCGGGAGAAGAGCAGCAACCATCTAACGCTACATCTATAACTCTCCCAAGGACAGCAACAACCCTGACCTAGACATGCTTTCCCTTTCAGCGGTTTGTGTACCAAAAAAGAAACCAGATAGCATGGGCAACCAGTACACAGGCCCTTTACACCTTACCAACAGCATATTACTATATGTGCAAACTGTGTACATAATGACGATGGTTTACGCCCAAGTATCAGGGAGATTGTGGTTCTCTGAAAACCTTATGCTTCACTGGAATTTCTTGCCTCAGTATCATGTTTGATAAATCCAATTTAATCCAACTCTAATCGATCTAATTGATAATCCAAAATCGAATCAGTGTTACTCTGATTACCAGCAGGGGGGATTTGATTTAATGTGATTTAGATGAACCTTCACTGTGAGAAGCCACTGTAGGCAGGGACGTGCACAGGAATTTTGAAGGGCAGTTGCCCTGCCCTGGAAAAAAGGGGCAACACATTATTTTTTGTCACAGCCGCTGCCACGCCCCCGTCATCTGCTTGCAAATTTTGCCAATATGATTTTAAACTCTCACTAACCATTGCTGCCACGCCCCCGTCCCCGAATCACAAGTATATATATTTCCTTCGGAGGGGCAACTTCAGTTGAGGAGGGCAAACTGGAAGTTGCCCGAGCAACCTTAGCCCACTCCTGTGCACGTCCCTGCCTGTAGGTGTGTGTAGATCGGTGTGTGTCGGTGGTGTGTGGATTCCGGCAGAAGGATTATTTGGCCATAGTGTTTCTCCCCCAGTGTGTTTGTCACTTGCATCTTGCATCAGAGAACACGTCGCACCCCACTCTAGCTCTTTTGAGCATCTTTGGTTTACTGTGCAAAGATACTTCCGTGTGTTAGGCTTTGAAATAAGATGCCTTGATAAATCAAATTTTTTCCATCTTTGAACTGTATGCAATAATTAGGCCTGGATGTGCATTGCCCCCTCTGGCCATGCGAAGGCTTACGTTTCCAATCGATAGCCTCCCGTAAGCCTATCTGGGTATTTGTGTTTCATGTTCGAGTCTGGCAATGGAGGATCAAAAGAGGTCACTTTCCAAGCTTAACGTGATCATAGCGGAGTGCCTCCCGCTCACCGTGCTCTCGTCACACGAGGCAGACAACCCCTCTCGAATGCCAGTATGTACTCGTGCGCAGCGCTTAAGGTGATTGCGCAGAAACATGTAAAGTTTAAGTATACGCTCTGTGTGCCTTTATCACAGTGACCTTTGAATATCACGAGTTCAAACGCTTAACCAACGCGATGCTCGACTAAGTGAAGTAAAGCCTGCTTTAGTCCCACGGAGCAGTGGAGCACTGCTATGCATGAAGTGTCTCCTGTTAGATCACTTGACAGTTACTTATCTCTCCGTGCACATTAGAAAGCACACACACCCCCTCCCACCCTGCCAACCCCACCACCAGCCAACACATCATCTTTCCAGCAGCGTACACACGAAGAGGAGAAATGCATGCCTTCACATGAAGAGGAGACATGCCTGTCCTGGTGCACTCTGCAGGAGTAGGTGTGTGTCTGTTACCATGGTGGGGAGCATGATAGCAGAACCAATGCATGGAGGAACCTGGAACCGTGCTGCCAGGTTTGGGACATGCATTGTTGGTGGCGTGCATGTTTCAGCCGGGAGAGAAATCTCTTTGGTGTGCTCATGTTCATGCCCATACAGGCGTTTATCCACAGACACCATGTCACGTTACGTCTATATGAGGGGGGTTCCGCCGCGTCTGCGCTTGCCTTACAAGAGTGTGTGTGTGTGTGTGTGTGTGTGTGTGTGTGTGTGTGTGTGTGTGTGTGTGTGTGTGTGTGTGTGTGTTAAAGCCAATGTGCACATGGCTGCACGTGTGACGGAGGGCTTTCAGACAGGAAACCTAAGCCGGATGCCACTGCTGCATCTGAGCCTCCGCAGTGGAATACCCTTGAATGGAACAGCCCATGCTTTCACTGCATGTACAGAAAGGCAAAAGACCCATCTTCTGCCACATTCAAAATCTTTGTGTATCATGCTGAAATTTATATATGTTCACATTTGATGAAATATTGGTCAGATCTGATGGTCAGGCATTATCTAATACATGAGATGGTCTGGCTGAAGTGTGTTTGGCGGAGGAAACGTAGTCCTGTGTTATGTGTGGCTTCACCTCCAGCATCCACTTGATCAAATATAACCCCAGACGACACAGGTCACAGGTCAATGGATGGGGGCAGCTAACAGTACGGGCATAAAACGGCATGACCCCTAGCTGAGTCAGTTCCACAAGAACTCCATCTCCCCCTCCACATCCAGCCACACCAGTGATCCTCCATCTCCCCCTCCACCTTCAGCCACACCAGTGATCCTCCATCTCCCCCTCCACCTTGAGCCACACCAGTGATCCTCCATCTCCCCCTCCACCTTCAGCCACACCAGTGATCCTCCATCTCTCCCTCCACATCCAGCCACACCAGTGATCCTCCATCTCTCCCTCCACATCCATTCACACCAGTGATCCTCCATCTCCCCCTCCACCTTCAGCCACACCAGTGAGCCTCCATCTCTCCCTCCAACTGCAGCCACACCAGTGAGCCTTAGCAGGAGTGGGAGCATTTTGTTTTGTTTTTGTTTAGGAAAAAATGGGAGAACACACACACACACACTCACCCTCACACGCACACGCTCACACGCAGACACTCACACACCCTGACACACCCTGACACACACACACACAAACACACACACACACACACACACTCACACTCACACGCACACACTTACACACTCACACACACACACATACACACATTCACACACACACTCACACTCACACACACACACACACACACACACACTCACACTCACACACACTCACACACACACACATACACACATTCACACTCACACGCACACACTTACACACATTCACACACACACACACACACACACACACACACACTCACACTCACACGCACACACTTACACACTCACACACACACATACACACATTCACACACACACACACAGTGCAGATGAGGAGAGTGGAGGCCTGCACGGAGCAGATAGGACCCAGGCAGACACAAAGGCGTTCAGCCGTTTCACTGCAGTAAAGATTGTGTTGATCTATTACACAGACGGGTATTTTATACGTTTACGGCTATCAGTTTTATTTGTGTACCACCCTGGGATGGGGGGACAGGATAGATTATTTTCCAGCCTCTTTTGTAAAATGGAGGGCTTCAGTTTGTTGTGACCAGCATAAAATGAGAATGAGGGATCATATTGTACATAATTTATAATGCAGTCCTAGATGACAGCTTTAAGTATGGCAACTGACAGCTATGAGTATGCTCTATCCAAAGGTTAAGTTTGGATGATACAAACTTCAAATCATCCAGAACATTTAGAAAAATACCCGTATTTTATCTTTTGTTGTTATGTTGTCATTGTGTGTTGTTTGTTTCTTGTATTATTTCCCAGAGAGATATTCATTTTGGCATTTCAATTGCAAGTGATTTTTGCTTTTGTGCCATTATTGCTGTAACAACCAAAGAGGATGGAAAATACTGAGGTCAGATAAAACACCTGATCTCAGCATGAAGGCCTGTTGCAAAGTAAGGTACTCTCTATATATATATATACATAGGTATATATATATATATATAACTCTTTGAATATTATGGATCACTGACCATGTGCAATCCGGAATGCTCCTGGGATCTTCCCCGCCCTAGGTCCTGCTTTGAGTTGAGCTGCATCACAGCCTTTTAATTGTCGAACTTTGATGAGGTTTGTTTTGACAAAGATGTCATCAAAAGCAACAAACTTTTGAAATAATATTGACACTCTTCCCATGCGCTCCTCCTTTGTGCTCTGATTATGTGTACACAAACTGAGTCATCTCATACTCACGCAAGACATGCGCACACACACACACACACACACACACACACACACACACACACACACACATACAGGCCCCAGCGCCTCGCCAATTAGTGGGATCCTGCAAGCGGATTTTAATTAAAATTGGGACTTTCAGAATGCTCCCTTGGATTCCATGTCATTAAGTTAAAGAGATGCAAATGTGATCAGTTCATCAAGACAAAACAGCACCCGTGACTCTATAAATAAACACCATCTTCACAATGCCTGAGCTCTCAGTTTAGGGTTCATTGTCTTATAATGCGCAGGAACATATGCTCGTCACATGTCGTGATCATTTCCATCGTTGCTGTAGTTACACCAAAAACATACGGTAACACTTTATTTGAAGCCGTCTACATAAGGGTGACATGACACTGTCATAAGAATGACATGACACATGTCATACACATTAATGACACGTTATTTTTGTTCATGACTGTTGTCATAATGTGTCATTCGGTGTTTGTACACACAGCTAACCCTAACCCTAACCCTAACCCTAACCCTAACCCTAACCCTACAAACACCGAATGACACATTATGACAACAGTCATGAACCAGTCATGAACAAAAATAACGTGTCATTAATGTGTATGACATGTGTCATGTCATTCTTATGACAGTGTCATGTCACCCTTATGTAGACGGCTTCAAATAAAGTGTAACCAAACATACATACTGTAAAAGATAAGGACACAAACTGCATTTATGAAACTCGCATAGATGCTGTCGTTCCCTGTGTCCTACACACACAAATGCCTTCAGATAACTATGCTAATTGACCTTCGGTCACTTTGTGTGCTGTCTGCTAACTCTGTCAGGATGCTGAGAGGATGATGGCTGGCCTCAGTGGTGTGAAGGGAGAGCCTGTAGGGGATTCAGAGAATATTCACTCCTCGAAGTTCTGACAGGCTGAGATGCTGCACAGGGACAGAGAGGACACGAGGAGCGATGCAGACACACAGATATGCACACACACACACACACACACACACACACACACACACACACACACACACACACACACACACACACACACACACACACATACACACACACACACACAGCAACATGCACTCTCACACTGAGAGATATGCAAACCATGCACCCCCACACACACACACACATTCACACAAACACATACACACACATATGCACACGTTCACACAAACATATATGTACTTAAACATGAATGCACACACAAACTCATACATACATACTCAATACTCAAACAAACACACTTATTTATAAGTGTACATTTATATGCAGACATAATGATATTCCCAACACCCTCACATATTCCCAAACATCTGTGCCTTACTTGCACAATCCCTTTCCCAGTATACACTCCCACACACACACACGCACACACACACACACACACACACACACACACACACACACACACACACACACACACACACACACACACACACACACACACACAGACACACACACTCATACAAACACCACACAGAGAGACGTGCTGGGCCCCTTAATTACACCAGATGTGGTTCGTTCACGCTGCGTGTAGATGAACTTGTGAGGGAGGCTGAAATGTCCTCCTCGACACTGAGTCTGTTGGGCGGGAGGCGAGCTCTCTCCATTGCCAGCTCTCCTGTCTTGTTTCTGTGACTCCCTGTCTGCTGTCTTAGGGGTCGGCATGCCATATATGAGACACATGAGGTTTATATTTCATTGGTCTGGTGTACAAATACAAAAAAGTGCCACCCCACTGCACAGGGCAAACTGGCCCGGTTTGGTTTTTCGTCCCAGCGTATTTCTCAAAGATGGCCAGGTTTACATTCTGTGTGTTTGAACGACTGTGGCCCTATGTATTCGTGTGTTAGTTGGTATTTCCTTGCAGTAGCTGAGAGGTTGCAGAGGTGTTGTACATCCATTTTGCAGGAGAAGATGTAGAATAAAGGGTTGATATTTGTAAAGGAGCTGCCAGGGGAGGAAGGGTAATGATGTATGTTTGACCGGTTTGACTCCGGTCTACCACCCACCTCAGTACCATCCATCCCCTCCCCTCAACCTCCCCCCCCTCCCCTCCCCTCCCCTCCCTTCCCCTTCCCTTTCATCTCTCTATCTCTCCTGCTTTGGTTTGGTTGTTTGGGATTTTTAAATATATTTTTTTAGGTGCAGCCCAGCAGATATCAGGCTGTTGCCTCCCTGCTGGTTCGTGTGCCCTTCTCTCCGTGTGTTTGTTGATGAAATACATATGTGGCTGCTGATGAAGCGGTGGGGGGGGAGAGGGGGGGGGAGGGGTGGCACGGAGCGAAGGGCCAACCGCCTGGGCAAGATGGAGATTAATGTTTAATTTAGATCTTGTTTATTATTTATTGATGCCATGGTCCCTTTTGTGAGTTTGAGAAAGAGAGTTCAGAAGATAGTGGTGTGGTGTGGTGTCTGTTTGTGTGTGTGTGTGTGTGTGCGTGTGAGTGTGTGTGTGTGTGTGTGTGTGTGTGTGTGTGTGTGTGTGTGTGTGTGTGTGTGTGTGTGTGTGTGTGTGTGTGTGTGTGTGTGTGTGTGTGTGTGTGTGTGTGTGTGTGTGTGTGTGTGTGTGTGTGTGTGTGTGTGTGTGTGTGTGTGTGTGTGTGCTACCCATCCTATTCATACTGTTTCGGCATGATTCTTGCATATGCCATGCAGTCATATGAGTAGTTTGTGAATGCCAACACGAATATGTATACATTAGTGCAGCCAAAATTAACGCACTCATTTTGAAATTAATTTTGAAATATTTAACGCAATAAATGCAGCTGCCTGGGTTCACTTATTATACATAATGGTTAAAATATAACACACCTAACATGGAGCTTAGCTGAATTCCCAAGCTTGGAAGTTTATTGAGCGCCCAACAGGCTGCACACAGCATTCTAACTACCAACTGACTGACCTAGTTGCTAGCTACCTCCAAAGTATCTGCCTGCCCAGAGGTCTCTCTGTCTTCTTCTCTGCTTCTACGACTCTTTATCTCAATCAAAATACAATTTCCAAATTATAATATACTACAAACATAACAAATATGCCTTTTGAGCTGATAGGCAGTTCTAATGGCCTTGATGGGTTGTTCACAGGAGATCATCCGTGTCTTGAGTTCAAAATATGCTATTGAAGAGTGGTATTTGAATTTACTTCCTTTGTAATTGTTCTACATTCATTTAGTGATTTCACATTTAAATATCCAGCACTACAAGCTTTAGTCTTGATTAATCACAGAGAATTGTGCAAATGTAATCTATTGTCGTCACAATTATGACGTCACTATTGTGCATATTTCTCATGTTTATGAGTTGCCTTTCGTATTATGTACATATGTACGAAAACAAGAGGTAAACACGGCTAAGGTCAGGCACTTTAAGTGCATTATACCATTATCCTGGGAGCATATGGATGCATTATTTAGACCACTGTGCTGTGACTAGAATGATGGCAAACATACAGTACTCATGATAAATACATTAACCCAACTATATGATAGATACATTAACCCAACTATATGATGAAAACTTTAACCTGACTATATGATACATACATTTCCCAAACTATATGATGAATACATTCAGCCGACTACAATATATGATGAAATGCAAAATTCAAGTAAAGACAAACAAACAAAGCCAAGGTGAGACTGAATTGTAAATATCCTATTTGGATGTGTGAAGAATGATTTCCAAAAATGTAAGAAGTAAAACATAAGCAAAACCAAGTACTTTTTGCTGTTTACGTAAATCAGTTAATTACCTTTAGCTTTGTCTGTTTAAGGCATTAGGTCAGGGTTTTAATCAGTTCATTCTTGGAAAAAACGTATGGGGCTTTATGGCATTTCCAGACACCGTATGTATATTTTCCTTATTTTAAGATAGGTAGGATAATAAAAGATCAAGGAAAGGCCACTGTTCTCCCTCTGACTTCAATACAATATTTCCTAAACTGAACAGAGTTACTACCCCTGCATAGATACAGATTATAAATCAAGTGAATAACTCAACTCTGCGAACACTGCGTGTTGAGGGCCATCTTTGTTTTTTTCGCTGTCAAAAGAACATAGGATTTGAAGACGGTGCGGATATAAGGCTTCTACTGAACAAACAGCCCAGCACAGAGCATATCTGGCAACGCAGGTCTGTGAGGCAGCAACCCCCATGTGTCGACAACTGAACTCTTCACCCAGCCCAGAGGGACGGCTTCTTGTACCTGTTATTCTCATGGGCTGCACGTACAGAGGCACTCATGGCTGTCAGACTGGAAGGCAGTTGGGGAGAACATGTTTCATTCTTACCAATGATGTGATTATTATGGAAAAGATTTAACCCTATATTTATATGTGGAGATTTTTATAGAACAGATTCAACCTTATA
>NC_137927.1:30003450-30010950 GCF_963457725.1 Sprattus sprattus
GAGTCAGAAACACGTAACTTGCAGAAAAGAGCTGCCACTAGAAGACAGTAGTCTGACAAGGTAAGCTACTAAATACTCCAGGAAATAATAAAGTCTCATATCAGTATTTAGTTTGGTCTCAGCATTGATATTTTGTGCTTTTTAGATAGGAAAAAGTGCTTTGTAGATAGGAAAAAGTTTTTTTCTACCCAGAGAGTAAGCCGCTATCAAGAAGCCCATGTCGTTGTTAGCTAGCTAGTAGGAACACTACCCACACAGTGTGATCCTGCTAGCCTTACTTCGCCACCCATTCTACAATGGAAACATGTTTTAAAAGTGTTAGTGTGTAGAGCATGTACCTTTTGCTTCTATTTAAATCTATCCCTAGTGTCTGCAATCTTTCGACCAGTGTGTTAGCAGCAGCTGGTCTTGTTGAAAGCAATAACCAGCAGTCAACTTAGCATGGTTAGTGATTGTATTGAATTGATGAATTGCTGTGCAGGATAAACAGCAGCCTGAAGCTACAGATGAAGAGCAGGGTGATTATTAATCAGCATAAGGGGTTCAGATAAGACGTTGAATTGTCCATTTTGGTAAAGATTGCATTGAAATACTGTTTTTTAAGGGATGTTAAGACAATGTTACCCATGAATGTTATCATTCACACTGGCTATTTTGAGAATAAATGTTATACATTGTAGGTAGTAAAAAGGTGAAATAAATTGGGATGCCCAAATGTATGCAGCATATAATGAATCAATACAATATTTCATTGCACTGCAATCCAGTAGGCAGTGGCTCGGGAAGGGGGGTGCTGAGGGTGCTGCATAAAGCTCTTGCTCATTATTATGTATTAAATATTTAAACGGTTTAATACATATTTTTGCTTCGGGGAAAAAACAAATGTTAAACAAATGGGTTTGCTAGTTTTTAGTTTAGTTTAGTAGATCTTGCTATATGAGGTTCACGTGTGTGTGCTAACGGATGAGTATTTTGGCAAAAATGCTACGAGTTAGAAGATGGAGATGCTGCAGCACCTTCTTCTACTTTTCACTCACGCATTCCACTGTCGCAATGACTAGCAATAAGCAGAAACATATTTTGGAGTTGTTATCGAGGAGCATAGTTAAGATAAGTTAAATTAGCGATGAACAGTCAAGGACGTCAACAACAACGACGACAGAGTAAAATCGTTGGCCACAGGCTATTCTGTTCAAAGGCTAAATTTTAGGCTGATAGTTTATGTACTTAATCTGAGGGTATCTAGAGAAAAAGGAGCAAATTAACATAGACCAAACTTTCGAATTCTTTATTGTGGATTCACAGGAGTTGTGAATGTTAATGACGTTTATAATTTATGCCGAGATCTGGAACATGCCACATAATCGATCGTTTTATATGTTTTGTTGTTGTGGTTCATTTATTTTTTGGATCTGTTTACATGTTTAGATTCTCGTTGGCGATAGGCAATAATTGTAAGGCAATACCCAGCCTATTTCAACTTCGGCCTCTAGGCTTAATTTAGGCTATGTATGTGGATATAATTGTAGATGATGGAGGACATTTGCATAAATTGAACTCTGACAGTGAATGTGTAGGCCTACTGGCTACAGAAAAATGAAATAAAGTTTGCATATATTAGAAATATTTCATTTTACGGCCCGTACCCAGGAGCCATTCTCAGTTACAGCAGCGAAGCCCAGGTTGGAACACTGCCAGTAAGGGTTTCGGAACACCATCACATTGTCCTGCCGTCTACACCTACGTATGTATAGATCTTTATCAATACAAGATTGCGCACTTCACTGGAATAAAGACGGACCCTTTTGCCTGCTTCGATCTGAGATCTTGCTGTTTTTCCAAAAAATGCTTACGATTTCTTTGGGTAGAGCTGAAATTGACACGGTTGAAAACATGTTGCCACCCCATTCATACCAATGCTGAGAACCTGGGAAACGTGAATGCTTGACTGATATACCAAACGTTGCTAAGGGGGGCGGAGTTTGCGGAAGGGTCAATTGAGATGCAAAATCAGGCTTCCAAGTTAGCAGGGTGGGTGTGTGTGTGGGGTGGGGTGGTGTGGGGTGGGGTGGGGGGGAAAGCGTTGACGTGCGCACATAACTTGAGGTTATTGTGACCCGCAGCGGTTTGATCTGCAGGGGGGGTCTGGTGGCTCAGGGGAGTGGTGGTAAATCTGTCGCCTGTGTCCGGGGAATAGAACAGCTTGAGGAAGGAGAGAAAGAAAGGAGGAGAGAAGGAGAGAAGGGGGGATGAAAAAGAAAAGAAAATGCTCCAAGGGTCATTAGCTTCTGGATAAAAAGGGGCACATGACCTGCTGATACCCTGACCCATGGCATTAGTAGCTGGATTAGGATTTAAGATATGTAAGGAGTGTAACATTTAATTAAATCTGGGAATCGTTTTGTTCATCATAAACAGAATCCTTTGACATCTTCCCACAGAGACATGACATTATCATATTTGCCCAAATGCTCATTTAACTCCAAGCCTGAGAATACTTTTAGCTTTTTACTCAATCAACTCCCAAGACTGAATGTGTGTTATCGTCTCTGGAGACGTTTACAGCTCTCTCTCACACTCCCATGGGAGACAGTGACATTTCTCACTGTCAGATCCGGTGCAAATCATCTCGAATAGCTCCTCCACCCCCGGGCTACTTTAGTCTGCCAAAGATCAAAGATTTAATGTCAAGACAGTGTCGAGGGTGGTGTTAGTCGTGCGAGAGTCAAACTACAGCTTGCTTTAAGTGGCACTGTCCTGCCTGAGCTGCGCCAGTCAATGGGCGATCTGATTCCTTCATAAATTAGATTTTTCTTTGAGATTTTTCTGTGAGCACAACAGGCTAACATGATGACCTATTATTGTTATATTGTAGCAAGATTAGAATTAGAATTATACTTCATTGAACTCGGAACACGGAAAAGACAGTGATCAACACAGTAGACGAGTTTCAATGATTTCCTTTTAACACTAAAATCATGCGACAAAAATTTGATTACCTCTATTTTGAAGTCCTCTGTGATTGTCTGCTATCTCCCAATGTTAAGGGAAACATATTTGAAAGTGAGGCCAGATAGAGAAAAACAGGGAAATAGATACATAACAAAAATGAAATAAAAGACGAAAGGCCGGGAGGCTCGTTTTATCAGTGGATTCAGTCACAGTAAAGATTTGCAGAAAATATGTGTATATATCAAGCCAAAATCCCGTTGCCCTGAGACAAATGCAACTTTATGAGATTTCATGCAGTGAGCCAAAAATACTTTCTGTAATCGCTGTAAGCAAAACCACTTCATTTTTATCGAACATTATATATTGCTTTTGTATTATCCATAAAGGGTGGAAGAATGTAAGAATTGATATATAAACTTTGAAAGCTATATTTATCTCTTGTAGGGTTTTTTTGGTTATGGCACTACGATTGAGAAATCAAGATGCAATCATGTTTTTAAAATGCTGAAAGTCATGGGTCTTGGAAAGCACAGAGCATAAACACAGGCAGCTGCTGAGTTCCACCAGTTTTGAAATTAAGGGGCTAGTTTTTTAAAAATGAGTCACAAATGGAGAGACTAGAGGACCATAAAATGACCAGTGTGATGGTCAGCAGTTTGGCATATGTGTAGACACATGTTTGTATTTCAAGAGCAGAGGGAATTAAGGGTTACGGTTATTACAGAGATGTGGGGCAACTGTGCAGCATGGTTTGTCCAGTGCCTTTAAGGAGCACAGTCCACTGGCCAAATCCTGATAGGACAAATCCATATAAGGACACTTTCACTGAATCCTGTTACAGACATCCTAAGACATTCTCCCGGACACCTTCCTATTTTGAGGGAAAGAGAGACACACACACACACACACACACACACACACACACACACATACAGGTTGTACACAGGCAAAGGAAAACAGAGAATGACGCTATAATAAGAGATAGAGGCTCGGGTAGGGGAGGCCACATGATCAGCGGCTGATTCCTTTGAAATATGAACGTGTCACAGCTGAGGGCGTCCTGGGCAGGGGCGGGCCTCGGAGTAAACACAAACAAATGGTCCTCGGAGTAAACACAAACAAATGTGGCATTTGGAAAATAGGCTGCGAATGAGAAGCACTGAGTGTGTGCAAGGGCCTGTGAGGAAATTGCCCATTTGTCAGTCCGGATAAGGTCAGCTTGAAACTTCTTTTGCGAGCCGCGCTAATTGAACGCAACGCTGAAGATGCGCGCAGACTGTGTCTAAAGAGAAGAAGCAGTGGCATGCAAGGGAAACAAAAGAAGCAAAAAAAAGAAATGTGAATTGCCCACGTCCAATCATCTCACTTACGGCTAATGGAGAGCTGTTAGGGGCTGAGGCGGGGAGCGGCTGATCGGCTGCCTTCCCAACTGCCGGTTTCCATGCGGCATCACAAGCTTCCTCAGCACGCACGCCCAGAGACTTCAGGGTGAAAGATAACCGCAAAAAAAAAAATTAAGAAAAAAGATGCAGGGGTAAAAAATAGAGAATTCGTGATATTTAGAGTGTTTAGCGGGTGATGTCAGGGGTTAGTTAATCACGTTATTTGGGTCTAAGCTTGCCCTGAAGGAATGCGATGCACTAATGAAGTATTTAAAGCAGAATGACTCCAGTTGTGTTGTTTCCCCCGCACGTTCGTTCGCCGCTCGTGGCTCCTCTTGCTAAGCCGCGGCATTACTTCTGGTGTATGGCCTGCGAGCATTAGACAGCACGGTTGAGTGCCTGTTCTAATTAAATCAGGCCCTGGGTCAGGAAGTGCCTGAGCACTTTAACAGATTATCGGAGGCCTTATTAAAAACATGATATTGTTTCCTGTGGTCAAGGGGGTGAAAAAGAAGCCAAAAGGGCCGTGAATGTGTGGTACTTCTGACAGCTGTTTTCTGGACGGCAGGCTTATTCGCATGCATGAGTGACCAATGTCATTTCGGCATGTGTGCAGCAGCGGGTTTACATCACACGGATGGGTTTATCATTCCAGAGAAATCATTTATTCCATTAGGTCGATCTGCAGCACGCACATTGCTGTGATGAGAATACATGACTCATTTAGCAACAACCCTGCTTTTGATATGGCTGTAGCTTTTTACGATGTATACATTATGTACAGTGACTTAAACTCTTTTATTCCTATGGGCATTTTCACACTGAGTGGATTAATGGACTGTACAACCCCAAACAGCACGCTATTGCTGCGCTATACTGGGACACTGCAGAAATACATCCATACAACTATTCATCCTGTGAAAGTCATTGGTTAACTTAGTTGTGCTCTTTTCGTCATGGTTTTCTATTTCATATGTATTTCCTCTAGACACACACACTGGCGCACGCCCACACACCCTTTAGCATGTCAGGCATTTCATTGTGCTATATGATGTGATATTGAAAAGGCCAATAGCACGTTGCTCTGCGTTTACCTTGCTCCTGCTGAGCATCAGCAGTTTTGTCCGCCCATGAAGCATCGAAGTAAAATGGGATATGACTCATCGTTTATGAGCCCCATCCATTTCCATGGCGACAGCCCTCTGCCCATCAGCGGGGCTGGGATGTCGGCACCGGGGCAGGTCGGTGCGAAATTGGACAGGGAGCCGCGGACGGAAGGCGATAAGACAAACACTGCGAGTGCATTAACCCCGCCCACACATCACACCACAACGATTTGCTGTCAGCGCCGCTATCACTGATAAGGGAGCATCTGACTGCATTGACACCCCACAGTGTCAACGCTAATCAAACAATTTACACATTTGCTCACATACACACACACACTAACCGCCATCCCCCACCGCCCCATCCCAGCCCACACACACACACACACACACACACACACACACACACATACACTAGCACACACACAAACACACAAGCACCCCCTCCCCACACACACACACACACACACACACACACACACACACATTGCCATATTCGCAAGCATGCACAGATAAGCATATACATATACAAACACACACTCTCATTTAGGCACCACTCTACACATCCAATGCACCGCTGTTCATGCTCATCACTTGCAAATACAATATAAAAAAAACACAGAAATATACAGTACAGACAGAAATATACAGTACAGACAGAAATATACAGTACAGACAGAAATATACAGTACAAACTAATAGTTTTCATCAATCTCTTTGCAGTAGAACAATATGCACCGTATGTTGAAGCTATTCCTTCCAAAGAGCATCTTTGCCAGCTGGAAACATGGCTCTCATGAATAAGTCCGTAGCATTAGGTGGTAGAGCATAATGCCCCGTTAAACATATTTATCTTCAGTCCCACTCAGCATAATGAAGATAACCGCGGAGCAGAAACCGCCTCACGCAGGAGTCTGATAAGATTCTGCGGTGGGAAGCTTTCCAGGGACGGTAATGAAACAGTCCGCTGTTCACGAGGCGAAGGAAGAACGCTTTCTTTACGACCCTCCGTGAAGCGTGGAGAACAGAGGCCAGGCCATCACCCACCCCACCCCTGTGCCACGGCCGTCACACACACACACACACAGATACACGAGCACACACAACCCACACACACACACACACACACACATACACGAGCACACACAACCCACACACACACACACATACACGAGCACACACAAGCCCACACACACACACACACACACCCCCCTGTGCCATGGCCATCATCCACCTCTTTGATGTGATGCGCACGCCGAGGCGCAGTTGCTCACGGATACGCCATTTATTATGGGATGCCACAACCAGCAAAGCGTAAAATGCAATAATGAGTATATTTATTGCAGTCCGCTCACATTTCCATATGCATGCATGATATATAAATCAACACTGCAAATGAAAATGGGGCAAAGGTAACCATCTCTGTATTGTCATCTAACTATTTAATGTGCGTTTTGCTTAACACACACTTTGTGGATGAACACTGTAAGCTGCACAGAGGACTCAGTAATAGCAAACATACAGTATAGTTTGTCAACTCACTTCAAATATAATAAACGTAGTTGTCAGAATTTGTGGATGAACATTGTAAGCTGCACAGGGGATTCAGTAATAGCAAACATACAGTATGGTTTGCCAACTCACTTCAAATATAATAAACGTAGTTGTCAGAAGGAATTGAGAATATATAAATTCAAATTCATGTAAAAATGTCTGTTTAAGGCCACTTTCATCATGACACAAACACACATGCACATATACGTACATACACACGCACACGCACACGCACATACAGTTCCTAAACCGAAAAAGAAAACCGCCTATGTATTCCAAATTTGGGCAATCCTGCTCTGGATCTGAATCCAACCGTCGCTGAGCAAACGTCGAGGCAGAACTACTACTACTACTACGAGAGAGCTTGGGTTGCACTCCGCTCCACTTGCGAGGTCTGCAAGGAACAGGAAAACAAACAACAAATCATATCGGTCAAATGCAGTCTCACCCAGACCAGCTCTACAAACAGGATGAGCAAACACAGAGCCCACACCCCGCACACACAC
>NC_137927.1:30015950-30045950 GCF_963457725.1 Sprattus sprattus
ATGGGATTTGAAAGTCATTCTAATGAGAGGGCTACTTATTCAAGAATGTGTTTGGATCTTTTAATCATTTTGATAGCATGATTCAAATAGGAAGTGAAAAATTACACTTTCTATTTTACAAGGCAAGCTAAGCAGTGAAGAGATACTACATTCTATACGAACGCTATGCATCGATAATCCTAGGCTTGGAGTGTTTTCTAGATTTAATTAAAACTGGCATTCGGTTTCAAGAATTTGTCGTCAAGGTTTTTAAGCCTCTCTCTGTCGTCACGCTGACAACCAGCTCACTTGGTTTTGTGATGCCAGTGACACGGATGCGGTTGCCATGGGTGACTCGCTGTCACCTGTTTAGACAGCACATACTAAGCCACAGGACAGTTGTCACTACATTATGACATCAGCGGGTAAACTGACATCTGAGTCGATTAGAAAGCTAGCTCATCACACTGCGGTGCCGATGTGAGTAAATCATCTCCTTACAGTCATGCTGACTCTGATGCTCTTCTGTCGGCCTCTGACGGAGGGTCGCCGGTATTGGCGGGTATCGAACGTCTGATTCGCCCCGCTAACGAACTCACATGGCAAACTTTGTGGACGTGTTGAATAATGCTTTTCACACAGAAATCAATAGATGTTGGCCTGAGTTCTGTCTGGAGTTCTGCTCAGAAGGCTCATCTGTGATGAGCTGGTGCTGTCTGGAGTTCTGCTCAGCAGGCTCATCTGTGATGAGCTGGTGCTGTCTGGAGTTCTCCTCAGCTCCCTGTTTAGCCCAGGGTTCTTGTTTTTAAAGGGCTAATATGATGATAAAATAGAACAAATTAAAGAGAGTTCCTTCATTTGGAATTTCATGGTCTAATGGTTTGTTGCTTCAAAACACCAGACAATGATCTAGCAATTAATTAGCGGACGGACGATAAAACGCAGCATGTGAATATTTTTTTTCTTGAGAGAAAATACTCTTTTTTTTTTTTTTGCAAATTAAAGTGAAGCCGTACTTGCACCGCATTGCCTGGTTCAATAGTGATTTCACAAAAAATTCATTTAAAGCTATCCCCACAGGCCATGGAACCTTGAACCTTTTAATGCCCATGAGCCAATATTACTCTAATTGAGGTGCAATATAACTTAAACAAAGGGCGATTGCTTTACTTCCTTTGGCGGCGCCCGGGTCTATAAATCGCTGATGCTTCTGGTGGCTCAAAAGAACGTTGCCAACGTCAAGGGAACACACCTTTTTTTGTGCAGGAGCAGCATCACAGTCAATCTGCAGGCTGCAGGCTTTATTATTTCCTGCTGCAATTACTCTCCGCTTACTGCAATAAAAAAAAAAACAGGATGCCGGGCAAGATAAGTAGCAGAGTGTGGAGGGGGAAATTTCAATACGCAGCCCCTCAGCAGCGAATGGAGATTGAGGGAGATTCTGGCCTGTTTAATGTATAACTACATGATTCATTTCTTGATAATGCCTTTTCCCCCCGGAAGACCTGCTGACAGGCAAAGGCATAGGTTCCAGCGGAAAGCGTTTTAAAGAAAAGTTGGTGACAAAACAATTTTTTATTTTATTTATCTTAACCCCCCCCCCCCCCCCCCCTTCTGCTCAGTCATTGGGGGCAATTCATTACCTTGCTGACAGGTCAGCCATGCGCCACAGAGATACAGTGCGTGGAGGGAATGAGTTGTGATGTGCTGGGAACGCTCCCTGCCCACCTAATCCCATTCATCCCAAAGAGAAATGACCCCGAGCTGCACGGAGATGGAGAGGCTGGCAGACGGGAAGCAGAACCGTCACCACAGAGGCCCATTTTTTACCTTCTCTTCCTGCCTTTAAATGAAGTTACATAAAGGCATAAAGGTTTTAAGGATATTGAATGTGTGTGTGTGTGTGTGTGTGTGTGTGGTGTGTCTGTGTGTGTGTGTGCGGGTGGCTGGCTGGCTGGCTGTGTGTGTGTGTGTGTGTGTGTGTGTGTGTGTGTGTGTGTGTGTGTGTGTGTGTGTGTGTGTGTGTGTCTGTGTGTGTGTGTGTGTGTGTGTATGTGTGTGTGTGTGTGTGTGTGTGTGTGTGTGTGTGTGTGTGTGTGCGTGTTTTGAAACTAAGTGCCATTTAATGACAAAATGTTTACTTTGCTATTACCTTCTAATAGTTTGTTTGCTTGGCATGACACCATCCCATTAATCTGAAGTGAAAGAAGTGTTGGAATTAGGGTGTCAGTTTAAATCAAACAAAACAATCATTCTTTGAATACAAACTGACATATTTCTCTGACTGACAAACTAAACTTAATTCAAGGAACCTTTGGTTGTGGGTGGGCCTTCACCTCACTTGCCATGCAAAGATCAAGTCAAAGGGTTAGGATCAAGGTTCCTTTCTTATCCATTAGACAGATAAGCCATGTATCCCCACTGCAGAGAATGCAGTGTCTACGCAGAGAACAGATAGGTGGTAAACACAGCGCCTTCTGGCTGTGATCTCTGCCACTACGCCATGTTCAATCACCACGTAGTCTCCAGTAAGGCCCTGCGCCACCTCGAGCATCTCTGCCACTACGCCATGTTCAATCAACATGTTGCGCCAACCCGAACATGCCCGACTCCAGAAGAGGGCAGATGAAAGACAATGGAGATCATGGCGCCGTTTGTACTACCCGTCCAGTGACGCCGATGAGTCGTGAGATGTGAGACTGGACTGTGAGAACCCTCTGTTTGAGATGTGAGAACCCTCTGTTTGAGATGTGAGAACCCTCTGTTTGAGATGTGAGAACCCTCTGTTTGAGATGTGGGAACCCTCTGTTTGAGATGTGAGAACCCTCTGTTTGAGATGTGAGAACCCTCTGTTTGAGATGTGAGAACCCTCTGTTTGAGATGCTGTGCCTGAGAATGTGAGTCAGGGGAGGCTGGGACAAGTAGCGGTCCAAAGGAGAAGGGCCTAGGTGTCAGGTCAGCCTCACGTAGCCTATAGCCTGTGGAGACTGTGGGATAGCAGCCAAAATTATTTATTTCACTCCCCTTTTGCTCTGCGCTCTTCTTGCATATTAAAGTCGATAACACCGCTTATCTTCATAGTTGGCATAATTTAACATACATCATTTCATTGATCAAGGCCTGTTTCGATGACCATTAGCAGTTAGCTTACACCCATTGCATACAAATAAGATTTGAGTACATCAATATGGTATCTGATTTTTCTAACGATAAACCACAGAGATTCCAAAAGCCCTGGGGGCTAGAGTCATGCTTCGTTTGAGCGTGTCGAAAAACTAAATCTGGCTGAATGGAATCCGTCCTCAACCTTCCTTCCCCAAATACTTGGCATACGAGGGCAGAGTGATGCAGAAAGCTGAAGGATGTACGAAGATGCATATAAAAATGTTCTTTAATAAACGTATTTATTTAATCAGGCTTCTTTTCTCATTCATGCGCTCAAAGGAACTTAGTTCAGGGGACTTATTCATTCCTGGGCCACTAGACCATTTTTCACTTGGAGTTTTCCTCGAGTCCATTGGGCCTTCATCGTTGAAGAAGAAGGACAGCTAATAGACAGAGCCCAGTCTTTATAGAACATTTATCAGCTATAAAGACAAGATTTACAAAAGATGCTCTGTACACTGAACTCCTCTGCCAAGCGATAATATCTGTGTGGGTCTCTAACGGGTCCACATATAGTTCACACTTTACCAGTCGTCTGACTGTATCTCTGTGAAGGGCTGTCAAGGACTTATTCCAGGATGGAGAACCACACAACCACCACTTTCACTTATAGAGTCACTTTCACTTTCACTTTCACAACACCAAAGAAAAGCAGATTCAGACTATTCACAGCCTTTTTTTTTTCTGTGGCAGACAAATTATCTCTCCGAACATCAGTTGTCCTCTCTGCTGTCAGCAAGACATGATGGCAGACAGACACAACACAGCCCGAGTTAAGATGGCGGAGTGCCTAGCGGGGTGAATGTGCTTTGCTTTCCACAAAAGCAGCAACCACAAAGAAAGGGCTGTCGAGGACTTATTCCAGGATGGAGAACCACACAACCACCACTTTCACTTATAGAGTCACTTTCACTTTCACTTTCACAACACCAAAGAAAGCAGATTCAGACTATTCACAGCCTTTTTTTTTTCTGTGGCAGACAAATTATCTCTCCGAACATCAGTTGTCCTCTCTGCTGTCAGCAAGACATGATGGCAGACAGACACAACACAGCCCGAGTTAAGATGGCGGAGTGCCTAGCGGGGTGAATGTGCTTTGCTTTCCACAAAAGCAGCAACCACAAAGAAACGGACACACATCTTTGAGCCAGGCAGAGAGAGAGAGAGAGAGGGAGAGAGAGAAGGATGAGTCAGAGAAACGGGGGAGAGTGTTACGCTGGGCCATCTGAAGTCCTGTTTGATCTCGTCTGCACAGCTCAAGGGTGGTGTGTGAGAGCACACTTCCTCTGAAGGATGTGCCGTCACCATTCCTCTTGACATTTCCTCTCAAGTGAATCATCGTGACGCTCATGATCGTTTCGCTTTTAGAGCATTCCATTAAATTAGTTTTTTTTTGCCCCCCTCCCCGTCCTATCTGAGCCTTCCTGGTTCCCCTTCTGCCCCCTCCTCTCTCTCTCTCTGTATCTCTCTCTGTCTCTCTCACTCCGTTTATACTCTCTTTCAAATGAGAATCGCTTCTTTTTAGAGCTAGTGGTTTCAGTAAACTGAAGGAGCAAACAGAGCTGTCGTCTATGTTTGATACGAGTGATACTACCTCTTTCTCTAGTCTTTTCAGCCTTTAAATCTCTGAGCTGTTGAACTTAAATAATCTTTTTCATATTGTCATGATTTGCTTTTCCATTGATGTATTTGCTTTGTTCAGCTTAATGACATCTAGTAATTTCTAAATCTCTCCCTACTGTTTTCAGGGTTTGTTGGAAACTGACTTTTAATAGGATTAAAATAGGATCAGTTCCTTTTCATATTCATGGCAAACAATTCCACGTTGGCATGATACCGTGCTAAACGAGAAAAGACAACAATTCCTAGACAAGCTGGTTTTTCTGACTATTTTTTTGTGGGGATATGAGGTGAGTCTCAAAGAATTGTCAAGGGGACAGCCTTTTCAGGGCTAGCTTCAGCCTGTTCAGTTCAGCCAGCATTGGGTATTTTGATGCCAACATGTTTGTTTGCTACAGGCTGATTTCAGTCACGCATGAGTGTGGCCAATCAGCATAGGGCTTTGGTTAATGCAGCCAATCGGCATAGGGCTTTGGATACTGCAGCCAATCAGCATAGGGCTTTGGTTACTGCAGCCAATCAGCATAGGGCATTGGTCATGCAGCCAATCGGCATAGGGCTTTGGTTACTGCAGCCAATCGGCATCTAGGTCTTTGGTAACTGCAGCCAATCAGCATAGGGCTTTGGTTAATGTGGGCATCAGTCATTGGCAATTGGCTCTTTATACTTCTGTGCCAAATATACCAGTGGTCATTTCATACTTCCTGGGCAGAAGTAGCTGAAATGGAAGTGGTATTCTTTCACTTCTTTAGGTCTCCATAATGTAGCTAAATCAGGAGTTAATCAGGCTCAGGGGTGGGTCTCGTGTCATGGGGCTCTCTACCACTCTCAGCTTCCAAGTTGGGCAAGGTTACAGGCTGGAGCCTGGAAGTGGCTCCCAGGAAAGAGACAGGAACTCTCTGCTCACTCATGAACTGTGCAATCATTTCCGTGTAAACACCACTTCTGCATAATCCCTTGTTTTTTTTTGTTTTTTTTGCAGTTCATTGAGTCGTAATTACTCATGTACTCGTGTTTCTACAAACTGCAACTATACGTTCAGCACTGGTGGTTTTTGAGCAACATCATAGCCATAATCCTCTCGGGATGCTCTTAGGCCTCTACTCAGCAGCCCCCACTGTACGTGCCACGAAGCCAGACCAGAAACCATGTGTGTTTTTCACTCCGCCGCATCCCGCTGTAGCCCTGAATCAGAGACGGTGTGAGAAGACCCGAGGGAGAAGCTGCTCGTCCTTGCCGCGCTTAACTTGACTTAAGATTCTCTTTCTGCAGGTCACATCGGGATATGCAATTTTTTATCTGTCACCTACAATAATCCTTTCTCGCGTTTGACAGATACATTGTGGTGGCCGGAGGGGAGGGGAAGAAGAAGGGCTGTGTGTGAGAAACAATCATCTTCTGAAGAGAAGGAGAACTGCAGCCCTAGTAAAGGGGTCCAGGAGAAAAAAAGAAGAAAAGAGAGAGAGAGAGAGTGTGCGGTTTTCTCAAAGTCACTTTGTAGACTCTATCGACCATCCTGATGGTTCTGTTACGGGAAAACAAGTTTAACAGAATGCCTCGCACACGATCATAACACGATCTGAGAGCCGCGGTTATTATGTTGATACAGGCCCTTTCTTTTCATGGCCATTCAGATAGCATTGGTGTTTTTGAATGCTGGCCTTACCATGAAATATTGGCTGGGGATGTTTGCCGCATGCCTTCGGTACTGAAGGCTATGTGTCTGTAAATAAATAAAAAGATCAGAGGAATCTGTTCTACCTGTTTTGAGCTGCCAGGAATTCAGTCCTTCTCTTTCACAGGCTCAGCAGAAGGCATCACAAAAATGTCTGCCATTATGAAAGTAACAAAAAAGACCATTTTGTGCTGACCTTAGGATCTCAAAGCTGTTTCATTTCACTGTTAACTTTTCAACACTACTGTCTGTCTGTGTTCAGCGAATCCAGCTCCAGAAATTGAAGTTTCTTTCCCAGATTTTCTAGTCAACCATTTTAATAGGCTAGGTGCACGCAATTCTCAGTGTGGGCTGTTTGTTTCCTGTTTAGCCAGGGGTGTTTGAACCTGCCACTATTCTAAATGTAATTAGTGTCTACACGTCCTTCTTTATCGTGATGCTGATTCACTAGGTGCAACACCCGACCAGGTCCGTGTAGACGCTAATTACATTCAGAATAGCGGCAGGTTCAAATACACCTGGCTAAACAGGAAACAAACAGCCCACACTGAGCATTTTCGTGCACCTAGCCTATTGGCTACTTTAGTACAATCCATAAAGGACTAAGCAGTAGGGGGAAACCAGCTGGACTTTGTTTTTCCGAACCCCAAACTCTGACCTTTGACCTCTTACCTCTGACCTCAGCGATGTGCTGCTGCAATCGCAGGTAAGCCAGTGGCACAGGGGTCGACACAGGCCTGGCCCGTACCACTGCAAGCTCTGGTAGGGTCGTTAGCTTCCCCCCTACTGAATCACCACGACAGGCAACATCAGTTCAGTGCGCCCAGACGGGGGCGGGCAGACACCTTTGAGACTTGTCTGGGACCGAAGATAGTCAATAATGGACTGAGGTGCTCACTGCACTTTGCTCTGCCACTCTGGCACCTTTCCTCCTTTTTTTCTGTTGAACCTCAGCTCCATAAAATAGAACTTTTTCTGTTTTGTGTTCTTTGGTGTTTTTTTTTTTCTCAGTTTTTATTGTGCTATGGTGTGTGAGTACTTTTCCTCTTTACCTGTGAGAGTTGAGAATGGATGTCACTGCACATTTAGAACTGTTTTCTCCAACATTTACGTTTCTTTAGCTTCTGTTTCTCTTTCAGTGAACACAAAACACTTCACTGTTCACTTGTCTTGCTCTAAAAGTGAACTCTACAACAGTGTTCGTTCGGTGCCACTAAATTCCTAACAATAATATACATTTATTATGAGTATTCTTATTATGAATAGAATATTATTACACAAAAAACATATACAAAAACGACATATAAGAGTAAGATCGAAAACAATCTACTGTATATAATTACATGTTTGGAGTCCAATGGCTGTCTTTGGAACTATGAACAGTTAGAGATTCCTGTGAAGCACATTTTATTATTTTAGACCTCGATGCAATTCACAGTTGCAAAGAATAGCATGGAGTGATGAATAGAGACCCACTCCAAAGCTCCGAACCAGCCACAGGGAAGGGCTGAGGAACTCCCACGGGTCCTCTGACACCCTGCCAACTGTCTGTGACCTTGTAGAGGCGGAGCAGTGGAGGAGAATAATCATGTTGGCACACCTGTAAAGTCTCCCGCACCCACACACTCTCCACTCACCTGTCCAACACTCCTGCGCTGCCTTACATGAGCAGGTCATTCAGCCATTTCATCTGATCTCTCTCTCTCTCTCTTTCTCTGTCTCTCTCTCTCTTTCTATCTCTCTCTCTCTCTGTCTCTCTCTCTCTCTCTCTCGCTCTCTCTCTCTCTCTCTCTCTCTGTCACTCTCTCTCTCTCCCTGTCTCTCTCTCTCTGTCACTCTCTCTCTCTCCCTGTCTCTCTCTCTCTGTCTCTCTCTCTCTCTGTCTCTCTCTCTCTCCCTGTCTCTCTCTCTCTCTGTCTGTCTCTCTCTCTCTGTCTCTCTTTCTCTCTCTCTCTCTCTCTCTCTCCCTCACTCTCTTCCTCTCCCTCTCTCTCTGTCTTTCTTTTTTTTTGCTTGAGAAATCTCAGAATTCATCAGAGGTGGTTGTTGAGTGGAGAACGGTAAAAGAGTCAGGTGGTGGTGAGCCAAAGGTGCTGATCCTGCTGACTTCTGAGGGTCTTTCTTCTCCTTCTGACGGTCTTTCCTCTGGGTGTCTTACCTGGAGTCGTCAGTGCCACACGTGTGAGACAGTTAATATTTCAGACGTGCGTGTTCTCCTGGGGTAAGCGGGGGATGTGGCGGGGTCAGGAGAGGCCGTAGCGTGCCAGGGCCCCTCGGAGTTCTTCAATATTTTACAGCTTCGCTCTTTTCCTACTTCATCTTTAAATGACATTGGGGTTAATACGCATGTGTGTCAGGCGAAGGGACGCTAACACAGGCCTCTGTGCAGAAGAAGAAGTTCAAGCTGTGCAGAATAGGAAATGGGCTGTAAAAGTCATAAAGCTCTTATTTCTGTGGGTGTTAGCTGACACGGCGAGGGTCATTCCAGAAGGCAGCACTCTGTGAATAGAATGTGGCATCGATCTGTCTGGGCTTTGGCTGGGCTCTGGCTGGGCTCTGGCTGGGCTCTGTCTGGGCTCTGGCAGGGCTCTGGATGGGATCTGGCTGGGCTCTGGCTGGGATCTGGCTGGGCTCTGGCTGGGCTCTGGCTGGGCTCTGGCTGGGCTCTGGCTGGGATCTGGCAGGGATCTGTCAGGGATCTGGCTGGGCTCTGGCAGGGATCTGGCTGGGTGCTGATGAGAGCACATCTGGGATTGGCTGCAGGCTGGGATCTGGCTGGGCTCTGGCAGGGATCTGGCTGGGTGCTGATGAGAGCACATCTGGGATGGGCTGCAGGCTGGGATCTGGCTGGGATCTGGCTGGGCTCTGGCTGGGATCTGGCTAGGCTCTGGCTGGGATCTGGCTGGGCTCTGGCTGGGCTCTGGCTGGGCTCTGGCTGGGATCTGGCTGGGGGCTGATGAGAGCACATCAGGGATGGGTCCCGTGGTGAATGTACAGTACACCATTCAGTGCGCTGATCTCACCTAATGAGCTTCTAACTATTAGCTCGTGATTTGTAATCGCATAAACTATTTACACGTGAACATGTTTTTATGCATCCTCTTGCGCAGACATATCAAAGAGACTAAAGAAAAGAGGCTTCCAGCAGTGCTGACAGCACTTGTCAGCTAACATCGACCTCCGTAGTTTTGTTTTATTTTGAGCATCTCTGGCTCCTGTCAGCTGGGCTGTGTTACGCTACATGCCTACTGTGAATGTATTAAAGGTGAAGGCCAACTTAATTGGTCCTGTTAATGTGGTATAAACACACCATCGCGTCCCAGCTGTCAGTGTGTTATTGCTGCTATGGGTTTCGCATTTTGCGTGACTTGAACAATGGATACAGCAACAGACATATCCCTCCTATTATGTTTGGGGTCAATTTGACCCCCTTCAATGTTTAACGTCTCAAAATAAATGATTAACATTTGTTTTGCTTCATATTAAATGACTTTTCCTGATTTAATGGGGACCACTGGGTAAACACAAAATGAACATGATGATATGTTTTCAATATCCTGTAAACATGATTTACGCATAGGTGTTGTTTGGGGTCAATTTGAACCCAGGTTGTTTTAATTGTATAAAATACATAAGAAATATCAACTACTATTCTTGATAACAAAAAAAAATGTATTCCAAATATTATAGATAACAACAATATGTTATTAGAAATAATAAGAAGCCATAAAAACCCTAGAAGGATATCTCTTTTCAATTTTAGGTCAATCAGTGAGATTTTATGGTGATCTGCATATATCTCCATAGTCGCGTAACATATATTTTGGATGTATAACGGGGCTGGGTGGGGGTATTGTTTTATTTTAAGGGGTATTTAGGTGGTCAACAAACAAACCTAAAGTACCTGACCCATAAATTGCTGGGGTCAAATTGACACAGTTCGCCAGATGTGGTAATAGGAGGGATAGTGCATTAAAGACTCCTTTATACTGGCTTACCTGTACTGTGGTCCATGTCTTTAATGACTGATGCCATGACAACCATTTTAAAAAACAGGTAGTATATGTATTATGATCACGATCACATCAAAGACTGACTCACATAAAATGAGCAGGTCCAAATGGCAGATAATGAAAGGGCCGCTTATGCACATACAAAAGAAAAGTTTGACGGACCCGTCTGAAATCCCTTTACTTGCTGTGTGTAATTGGTGTGTTCATGATCACGAATACAAATCTGTGTGTGTGTGTGTGTGTGTGTGTGTGTGTGTGTGTGTGTGTGTGTGTGTGTGTGTGTGTGTGTGTGTGTGTGTGTGTGTGTGTGTGTGTGTGTGTGTGTTTCTGTGTGTGTGTCTGTGTGTGTGTCTGTGTGTGTTTCTGTGTGTGTTTCTGTGTGTGTGTGAAAGAGAAAGACATACATGAAAGACCATGGAAAAGAGAAAAAAAACAAGAGAGAAGCATTTATACGTGTGCAGCCATTATCACAGACGGCAGGAAATTGCACCAAAGTGCCAATGAGGAGGGTTGCGTTTAGCACAACTCTAAGGAGATAATTTCTGGTTTGAGTCCCCACAAATAACCATCATTTCATCTGAGCTGGCAAGCACTGAAGATGGGGGGGGGGGGACCTTGAGCAACATGGGGTCCCTGTTCTCCGGGTGCTCATTGGTTGGCCGAAACTAGGGAGCTTCTTCATACACTCTAAATATGGTTATTATGTTTGATCAGATGATGAATGGTTGGACAGGGAAAGGATGACTAGCTTGTTCTCTTCTTCCCAGTCCTGGTGTGTTTTGTTTTGTCGTGCTTTGTTTTAGTTTTTGCTCATCGCTGTCCTTGGTTATCTTGTTGATAATGCAATTAGGAGAGTTGTTTAGAGATCTGACATCATCTACAGGTTAATATCAAACTAACTGAATCGGATTTCATTAAGAGAGCATCTGAAATGTTTCTCAGTGTTGATATATGAAAACTAGCATCACAATATAAGCACACTTATGGTGTTCCTGTCTTTTGCAGGAGAAAATAATATGTCCCACCATTCAGTTACTTATATGTCGTGGACATATTAGCCTAGCTTGCAGGCAAATTCATTTGTAATTTATTTGTGATTAAAAGGAAGTTTGTCGAGGTGAATCTATGTCAGTGCAGCAGGTTTATGTCTCTGTGTGTGTGTCTGTGTTTGTGTGTGTGCTTGTGTGCATGTGTACATGTTTGTGTGTGTGTGTGTGTCTGTGTGTGTGTGACTGTCTTTGTCTGTGTCTGTGTGTGTGCTTTTGTGCATGTTTGTGTGTGTGTGTGTGTGTGTGTGTGTGTGTCTCTGTGTGTGCATGCTTGTGAGCATGTGTGTGTGTGTGTGTGTGTGTGTGTGTTCATGTGTACATGTGTGTGTGTGTGTGATTGCGGTACTTTACCTAAGACTGATTTCCTATTGGCTTCACTGGCGTTGCCAGCGTGAGCTGAACACAAAGCCTCACTGACTCCGCTCCACAGAGCCTGTCTGATTGCAGTCCATCAATTCTCCTGCAGAGCCATTTGTCCCGTCCGGCTGACTGTTGTCCTATCTGTGGAAGGGTGCTCCTGCAAATTGTCTGCTGCCATGGCTCAAGACAGGGGAGAGATGAGATGGAAGGCGACGACTGTCTTGTTCTAAAATTGGTATCGATTTGGCCGTTTGGATGTGTTGCTTAAGGGGGGGGGGGGTATTTGGGGGTTGGGGGGGTTGCTTGGGAATGAGCACACAGTGTGAATGCACCTGTCCATGGGGTGTTTTTCCAGAGGAGTCTTAGATCAGCCTAACTGCGTAGCCGATGAGGATTTACCTGTAATGGGAGGGTTTGTCAGGTGGCACAAATAACTGTCAGACCACTGATGAAAAGGGCAGCTGTGTGTGCATCTGTGTGCATGTGTGTTTGTGTGCATGTGTGTGTGTGTGCGTATGCGTGTGCGTGTGGGTGTGCATGTGTGCGTGTTTGTGTGCGTGAGTGTGCGTGTGCGTGTGCGTGTGCGTGTGCGTGTGCGTGTGCGTGTGCGTGTGCGTGTGCGTGTGCGTGTGCGTGTGTGTGTGTGTGTGTGCATGTGCGTGTGTGCGCGTGCGCTTTCGTGTGTTGGTACGTGTGTCTGCATGGACCTGCATGGGTGTGTGTATCTGTGACCGCAGGCAAGACTCACTCCAGATGGTACTGGTGCCCATATCATCAGTAGTACTCTTTCATAAAAAGAGAATTATATTGTAATGATAAATTACATCATATATACAACATATACACTTTTTTTATTATTATTTTGCATGTATTAGCAGTGTAAGATGGAGAAGAAGTCCTCATAGAGCAGCTGGTGAGAAAACGAATCACTAATCACCTACTTGTCCATGCAGAGTATATGACCAGAGGGCATGAACAAGCTTCTTCGATTGCCTGACACACAAGAAGTGTTTTTTTAGGGGGCGGATGAGTGTAGGTGTCACCGAAGAAAGAGAGGCAAATAGAGACGGGAGACACCAGACTGTTCTTGGGTCTGACACGGCTTTTGAAGATTCACAAATATTTGATCAGCGTGACTGTGAAAAAACTGGAGATCATTTGCATCTCTGAAGCTACACAGGGTTTGTGCAGAGCACAGGCTGTATTTTGCATAAGTCCCACATGCATTGAAGAACGCATCATTTTATGAATTCTCTTTTTCTTGGCCACCCACTTCCTTGAATTCACTGGCAATGTTATGCTGTGTTACTCCTGATATCTCTTTCAGCCGGGAGTCGAAGTGGATAAATCGCACAGTAAATATATCCTTGTCTTGTGTCATGGCAGTTTGCTGTGATGCTTGAGCTTACACTGCACGGTGTGTGTGTGTGTGTGTGTGTTTGTGTGTGTGTGTGTGTGTGTGTGTGTGTGTGTGTGTGTGTGTGTGTGTGTGTGTGTGTGTGTGTGTGTCTGTGTGTGTGTGTGTGTGTGTGTGTGTGTGTGTGTGTGTGAGATTCTAATCATATCAAGTCTTCGAGTCTGTCTTGACAGAGACTGTTACTAAACTAGTCTCAGGGCTTCACATTTAGTCACTATGAAAACTTCATCATCATGTGGGAATATTTATACATTTTAGTGATAAAAACGTGTAGCCGCTGGCATTTGGAAAAGGTGCTGAGAGAGAGAGGCGATAAACACTATGGGCTTGTGTTACTTCCTTCAAACCTCGAGGTTGTGTTCGAGATTTCCCATTCAAATGATATATGCATGTGTGCAAGGTGTGTGTGTGTGCATGTGTGTAAGGTGTGTGTGTTTGTGTGTGCATGTGCCTATGGCGTATGTGAGTGAGATCTCTATCTGTCTGTCAGCGTTGTTGTACTGCAGTGCAATACTGTAGCATGCCAAACACTATCTCCATGCCAACCGTCTCTCAGTGCAATACTGTAGCTGCATCTCCATGCCAACCGTCTCTCAGTGCAATACTGTAGCTGTATCTCCATGCCAACCGTCTCTCAGTGCAATACTGTAGCTGTATCTCCATGCCAACCGTCTCTCAGTGCAATACTGTAGCTGTATCTCCATGCCAACCGTCTCTCAGATCACCCCCCTGGAATGGGTCAGCCCCTGTGGACGGGGCATATGGCCACGGAGGTGCACTGTGGCCCCTGCTCGGCCTGTGCGTGTGTGTGTGTGTGTGTGTGTGTGTGTGTGTGTGTGAACTGTGGCCCTGTTCAGCCTGCGGTGGCGTTCGGTCAAGGGCAGGGCAGAGCAGAGCAGGACCCAGGAGCTCTGCGGAGGATAAGCCTGCTCTCCACACCAGGATTGTGCTTTTCATGACCTGATCTCCTGTGACACAGCACCTTCCCTTAAGGGCTAGGGGAGGATTTGTAGCATGGTGATGCTGAGTCTGGTCTTGTAGTGCACACAGAGTGATGCTGAGTCTGGTCTTGTAGTGCGCACAGAGTGATGCTGAGTCTGGTCTTGTAGTGCGCACAGAGTGATGCTGAGTCTGGTCTTGTAGTGCACACAGAGTGATGCTGAGTCTGGTCTTGTAGTGCACACAGAGTGATGCTGAGTCTGGTCTTGTAGTGCGCACAGAGTGATGCTGAGTCTGGTCTTGTATTGCACACAGAGTGCTGCTGAGTCTGGTCTTGTAGTGCGCACAGAGTGCTGCTGAGTCTGGTCTTGTATTGCACACAGAGTGATGCTGAGTCTGGTCTTGTATTGCACACAGAGTGATGCTGAGTCTGGTCTTGTAGTGCACACAGAGTGATGCTGAGGCCTGTCTTGTATTGCACACAGAGTGATGCTGAGTCTGGTCTTGTATTGCACACAGAGTGATGCTGAGTCTGGTCTTGTAGTGCGCACAGAGTGATGCTGAGTCTGGCCTTGTATTGCACACAGAGTGCTGCTGAGTCTGGTCTTGTATTGCACACAGAGTGATGCTGAGTCTGGTATTGTATTGCACACAGAGTGATGCTGAGTCTGGTCTTGTAGTGCGCACAGAGTGCTGCTGAGTCTGGTCTTGTAGTGCACACAGAGTGCTGCTGTGTCTGGTCTAGTAGTGCACACAGAGTGCTGCTGAGTCTGGTCTTGTAGTGCACATAGAGTGCTGCTAAGTCTGGTCTTGTAGTGCACACACACACAGAGTGCTGCTGAGTCTGGTCTTGTAGTGCACACACAGAGTGCTGCTGTGTCTGGTCTTGTAGTGCACACACACAGTGCTGCTGAGTCTGGCCTTGTAGTGCACACACACAGTGCTGCTGAGTCTGGTCTTGTAGTGCACACACACAGTGCTGCTGAGTCCTGTCTTGTAGCGAACACAGGGCGCCCCCACCTAGCTGATTTTGCTCCAATGTCTACAGGGGAACTGAGGCTTGGACCGGGGGGGCTTCTGTTTTGCCCTGGCCAAGGCAAAGTATATGGATATTTTATTAAGAAAATGGCTATCAAATGTGAGTGTCACCACTGCACCACTGCAAATATGGAATTTTAAACAAAACATGATCTTGTGATCATCATGTGAGCACATCCTCCTCCTTAGTCCCAACCCCTGTGATCAATCTCATGCACAGTCCAGGCATCGTCTGTCAAGCTCTGCTTGCCTTTACTAATCACACTGATTTTGCCAGCACAAAGTGATACAGGCCGTGAATATGCAATCTGGATATGTCTTTTTTTTAAGGGGGCATCATGGATTTCAGAGAGTGACACTGATTGTGAATACATTTTTAATAACATTCTTTAAACATCTTTAACATCTTTAAAGATTTCAGCGTAGCCTAAAATGCAGCAAAAACCAACATGGGCAATCTGGTGGCAATAATTATGGTCTGTTGCAGCCCGTCTATGCAATCCTGGACAAAAAAGAAACCAGCTGTATTGGACTGTAGATAACACTCAGGGTAAGAGAGAGAGAGAGAGAGAGAGAGGGAGAGAGAGAGAGAGAGAGAGAGAGAGAGAGAGAGAGAAAGAGAGAGAGAGAGAGAGGGAAAGAGAGAGAGAGACCTTCATCACATAGTGCCTCCCTCAACCCACCCAGACAGGGCCTGACTCTGGGAAGGATGTGATGTCCCGTAGATCTCCCACATCTGGGCCAGACCCATGCCAGACCCATGCCAGACCCAGGCCATACCCAGGCCAGACCCAGGCCAGACCCAGGCCAGAAGCAGAGCCTGTGGACTTGTGGGAAGTTAATCAGGGCTCCTGAGTCTCATTACCTGAGAGAGTGGAGTCCGTCAGCAGGGCCCAGGAGCAGTCACGCCCCCTCAGGCGTCACCCCCATGACCTTTGCACTGTCCTCCATGACCACAATTTGAGAGAGATCCAATCACTCTCTCCCTCTCTCTTGGTCCCTAAACACACACACACACACACACACACACACACACACACACACACACACATAAGACATCTGAGCAATTCATGCTGCCTTCTTTGATTTGTTGATGCTTCCTAATCCTTTCATCTCTGACTCTCTCTCTCTTTCTCTCTCTCTCTCTCTCTCTCTCTCTCTCTCTCTCTCTTCCTTCCAGTCAATTTCCCCCCACCCTGCCTCTCTCTCTCTTTCTCTCTCTCTCCCTCTCTCTCTCTCTCTCTCTCTCTCTGTGTCTGGTTTCTAGTTATTTTTTCAATTAGAGACCAAGCCAATCAGCGATGCTCTGCAGGTGCTGGCAGTGTGTCTGCGAGCGTTTGGGCTGAGTGAGAGATAGCTCAGAAGTACCACTGCTGTCCACGGAGTTGAATTGGCTCGCTTGACTCAAGTATTGACAGCTGGGAATTGGTTGTCTGAACGAGTAGCCGCTGCTGACTGAGGTGTTGAATAGGCTGGGTGAATTGGTGGGGTCTTCACCATCAGGCCATAGCACAGCACTGCGCTGTAATTGGTGCTGCAGTTGTGGTTGCTGTCCATTGTGCTGAAACCACTCAGAACTCAGAACTCAGAACTCAGAACTGTTTATTTGACAGCAACATAACAATATTCATCCAATTGTAAGGATGGAATAACGTACAATAAATTAGATACATGAAATAAACAATGAAATTAGATGAGTGTATAGAAAAGTATATGATGCTGTCGGGAGAATCCTATAAGGCTACATATTGTGCCGCTTGCTAGATTTTAATGCAGTTTAGTGCATTGCAGTTTAGTGAGTATAAGGATTACAAAATAAAAATAAAAAATAGCTTAGTTGCAAACATAGCAGAGTTCTGTTGTACAGCTGGCAGAGTATTTGGACTGATGACTATGAGGCTGCTGTCCAGGGTGCTGAAACTACAGATGGATATGAGGCTGCTGTCCAGGGGGCTGAAACCACTGATGGATATGATGCTGCTGTCCATGGTGCTGAAACCACTGATGAATATGAGGCTGCTGTCCGGGGTGCTGAAACCACTGATGGATATGAGGCTGCTGGGATCTGGCTGGGATCTGGCTGGGCTCTGGCTGGGCTCTGGCTGGGATCTGGCTGGGATCTGGCTGGGATATGGCTGGGTGCTGATGAGGGCACATCAGGGATGGGTTGAAAACACTGATGGATATGAGGCTGCTGTCCAGGGTGCTGAAACCACTGATGAATATGAGGCTGCTGTCCAGGGTGCTGAAAACGACTGATGAACACGAGGCTGATCTCCGGGGTGTGTGGGGGCTCACAAATGTAAACACAAAACCTTTAGTTGATTTCAATTGTATTGGACACGTTTTTTCCATAAGCTCTGAAATGTACAATAAAAAAAGGCATGACCTTAATTACTGGTCAATGTATGTATCTCCAGCAAACATATATGCTTGTTAGCAGAGTCAAAGAAATGATAGAAATCATGAGTTGTTTCAATATACCATGTTTTAGATCTGCTGTACAAAAGCAAGATCATTATCATTATAAAACCGAGAATTTCTTCACACAATCTCTCATTCCTTCACACAATCTCTCACTCCTCACAGTTTATTTACATGAATCCGATGTTTCCGATGTAAAATTCCATTACATCAAACACCAATGTTTGATGTTGATAAAAGAGTTCCCGAACGCTATGTAATGTTTACCATGTGGCCATCAAACTGTTAGGCAAATCTACCATTAAATTCTTCACAGTTTTCATAAAGATGAAAAAGAAAACCCTTCAGAGGGGGGGGGGGGGGGGGGTTGGCGGCCATAGCTTAATTATGCAAGCGAATGTGATCATTCTTTCATGTTTTGTTTTTCTTTTTCCTCCCTTGCCAGCTGACATCCATATTTAATATTGAGGCTGAGATAACCATTTTAATCTGATTGGGTTTCCACCCTCATTACCAGTGCAAACAGATATGGGGTTGGGGGGAACCGTCTCGCAGACTGTTTGCATTTGATTATCCATCTCCTCTATCGCAGGCCGAGATGTCACTAATAGCATTTCATTTGTGTCACACATTTTAACAAAGTCATCCTCCACCCACGAGCCAACCCCCCAGAATTTCCTCCTCAAAGGGGCTCTGTGGGCACCCCTTGGCCGAGGGGAGCCCCCCGCCCTCCTGATGGAAGGAAGGAGGTCGATGAGCACAGTGTGGTCTCCAGGCCGCCCCGAATCCAGAGAAGATGTGACACACTTCCACAGACCCCATGCTTGTCAGAGCTGAAGGACAAGTAGACTGGAAGCAGTTTATATTTTAGCTTGTGGGAGTGTCTGGATTCGGGGTTGCTTATTCCTTCTCAGTTTCATCTAAGTAGGAGTTTGAGGGCAATCAATATCAGAATGATTTGGTCATGATCATGGTTTTGGTTTGTTGTTTGTTTTTGTTGTGTATTCATAACATCATTGATTAGACTGAGGGTTTGCACCAATACTAGAAGCCCACTGTTTCTGGATGTGCTCACTGGCTTAAAATGATCCTTATTCATTTTAGTCCAATTTAAAAGACCCTCCAGGCATTTTCGGTCAGGATAAATGGCCTCTTCGTTTAAGACTTGTATCTTGGATTTCAATTATATGTGTTTCTAATGAGGAATTTTAAGTTTCTGTTATTACCTTTTGCCGTCCCAGATCATACAAATGTTTTTTTACTGAGTGTTGCCCTGGCATTGCATCATGTCCATGGATGAAAAGAGCAGTCAGACAGAGGCTGGAGCGTTGTCCTTCTGCATAATGCGATGTACTGACTCAGTTCATTATTGTGTCTGTCCGCCTACGCCCGTCTAGAGGCGCTAAATAGAACCGCAGCTACCCTAAGCGCTCGTTTGAACTCAGGATAGGGACATGGTTAGTTTGTCTGATTGTCGCCTTATGAGTTTTTTTTGCTTCCAGCATGTCGTCGAGTTTAGTCCGAATAATGTGAATCACACTCTCTAAGTTCATGTTTAAGAAAACAATATGTGTTTAACCTCATACCAAAATGCCCTTTAAATATTTGAAGGTGACACACGACATTATAAACCACAAACGTAAGCAGCTTCTCAGTCACATTTCCTTCAGGCAAAAAGAGCCTTCTCACCTTCACACACACACACACACACACACACACACACACACACACACACACTCTCACTCACCCACGAGCAAACTCTCTCTGGATCCACCCCAGTCCCCTGCCAATCAGTTCTCAGTGATTGAATTAGCGCCAGCACTTTGACTCTCGCCTGCCTCTCAACTCTGCGCCGGACAGATTGCAAGCAGAGATTAAAGGAGTGTGAAGTTCACTCTCCTTCCCAACTGCTAAACGACCCCCTCCCTCTCTTCCCATCACTAACTCACACATCCTGCCGACAACACACATACACTTCCTCCCTATCTTCACCTCCTCCTCCTCACTTTGTCTCCCTCTCTCTCACTTTCTTTCTCTCTCTCCCTCTCTCTCCCTCTCTTTCTTTCTCTCTGAGGGCCTTCACAGAAAACGTCTTTGCTGTCAGGCCCTGATGTGGTTGCCTCTCCCTCTGAATACAAACAAGCTTCTCTGCTCTCGGTTTGCAATGCACCATGGGATGCAGAAGTGACGGACGAAAAAGCTACAGTCATGAAATTCATTGTCAGTGACTGAGGTTTTTTTTTGGGCTAAGTATCTAAATAAAGAAAAAAGAGATTTTATAGAAAAACAGAGAAGAAGTTGAAATGCCAGCAGCTTCCAGTGAGATTACAAGACATAAGAGCAAAGCTTTACTTATAAATAGAGCTTTTCTTGCACATGCAGTGCCCCTAGCCACAGAGGGGTGTGCTAGACCTGTCATACTAGACACATATTCTTTAAAGTGAAGAGCTGTGCGCCACCAGGAGTTACGCAAAAGAGATAATCTTTTTAGGTGATTTTTAACAGTGTCTTCAACCTTCTCTATGGTATGGCTTTTGGTTATCTTTCTCTCCCTCTCTCTCTCTCTCTCTCTCTTTCTCTCTCTCTCTCTCTCTCTCTCTCTCTCTCTCTCTCTCTCTCTCTTTGTAGTCGCGCTTGAGTTGTAAGGGGGATAGAGAGACTGAGTTCCTGATGCAAGGCTTTTACCTGCTCAGCCTGAAGTAAATCTTGAAGATGCTGAAATAAATCCACTGCAGCAGGAGACGGGATGTCCTGCTGTGAGTGGGCTAGAAAACAGCCTCAACAAGTCTACAAGAGAAAGAGTGAGGGAGAGAATGAAAGAGAGACATATAGGCAGAAAGAGAGAGAGAGAGAGAGAGAGAGAGAGTTATAGAGAACAAATGCATGAAAAAAGGCATGAGAGGGACAAACAATTTGGCAAACACAGCATGGTTTCTTGTGCTTATCACTGACTAATAACACTTTCCTCTGTTATTTTCCTTCTTCCGTTAGCTGAAAGCGTTAGCGACAACTGATTTGGCCTCTGCAGAGTAAGATTGAGAGAAGAGACACAGCTCTTCCCTTAATAGCACTACCAGTGTTGTGTGTTGTCAGAAGCAATTTAAGCACATGTAAAATACAAATTGCTGAAGTGATGTGTATGTTCATAAAAGATGCAAACAGCAGGAAACAGTCGCTGCATTGTTATGAAGACGATGGCAGTAGGAAGGCACGGAGAGGCACAACATAAGTTGAAGCTACCACTTAATGTAGCTTTTTTGGCATCCCTGTAGGCCATACTGAGTTGCAAGTCCTCCCCTGTTTCTGTCAAATGAAGTGAAGTGCACAGGTCCAAGCCATTTTAATGTAATTGTGCTCATGGAAAGCTAAAAGCAATAAAAAGCTGCATTACGTCTCATTGCCGGTTTCCGCCAACACTGGCAGAGAGAGACGAGGTCTGATTAATATAAATCATTAAGGTACCTGGCCAAGCACTGCACTTTATTTTCCTCTCCATTCCCTGTTCCAAGCCCCAGGATGAATCCCCATCGACTTGGACCCAGAATGGCTGCCGCTGTTGCAGTTTCAAGAGCCCACTGAGGCCTGTGGCTGCACATACACACAACACTTTCCCTCTTGATCGGCTGGTTTAATTGGATTTCATAACATCTCAGCCACCATCTCCCTCTCTGTCTCTCTCTCTCTCTCTCTGTCTCTCTCTCTCTCTCTCTCTCTCTCTCTCTCTCTCTCTCTCTCTCCCTATATATCTCTCTCTCTCCCTCTCTCCCTTTCTATATTTCTAATTCTTTCTTTTGTCTTTCTCAGTCTCTCTGACTCTGTCTATCTCTTCATCTCTCCTTCCCTTCATCTCTAACTTTCCCGAGTTATGGTTCGGTCACTTGTGTTGAGTGTGTGTCTCAGACCAGCTTGTCAGATAAGTCATTGTGTCCACTAGAAGGCTGATTATACTTCAGTGGGAAATGTGCTGGTTGTTCAAGTATCTTCAGAGTAACTAGAAGGCTGATTATACTTCAGTGGGAAATGTGCTGGTTGTTCAAGTATCTTCAGAGTAAAAAAAAAATATTTTGCTGTGCAACCCAAACTATGCAAAAAAAAAAAGAGGATATAGCAACACATAATATCTGCATTTTTCAAGGCTTCAAGTTGTTTGTGTTTTTTATATTTCACTGTACATTAAGTGATGAAGTAGTTCAATAGGGAAAGAGCATATGCTTTACCGATGGCACCATGAGTCACTCTTTGGGTCGAGTATGAAGTGTGGGTTGTTGGTGGTTGTAATGCGTTTGGCACAAAAGGTTAACTAATGGGCTGGAGTGTGTGTGTGTAAAGCCCACTGTGTGAAGAGTTTTGAAAAAGTGGACATGGTATTGAGTCAAGTGTGAAAGTGATTGTAAGGAACAGTAAAGTATTTTCATTGGAAGTCGTGTTGCTTGGAACTTCTGCAGCGAGTTCATAATGGCCCTCTGTAAATAATAAATGGGACCAGACAGCACACTGGGACAGAGAAGAACTGCGCCCATAATTATTTTAATTACAGACGGTGAAATAAAACTGCTTTGTGTGGGCATGTAGGAAACAAGACAGTAGATTCCAGCAGACATAATTTAAAAATGTAATGATAATTCAGTAATGAGCCCCCTAACTTATTAGTGAGGGGAATTCTAAACTGTATTAACATTTTACATTTTTTAAATTGTTTTAATTCAAATAGTTTGACCTGTTATTCTCTACCTCCTCTTTAAATATTTAACATTTTGACCTGCAAACTTGATAAAACTTTTTTTTTTCATTATTCATTCCCAGATAAAATAAACTCAAGGAATGAGAGCTTGCGGTAATAATGAGATGCGGCACGCATTAAAAACACGATAACAGCTCCCCTATCGGAATGGTTAAACCTCCCAAAGCACTCCATTTCTGGGAGATCGCTTATGTGAATATGAATTGCACATTTTGCACCCTGAACTCTGAGCTGACCCTCCATTTAGAAAGGTTAATGGGGAACCTCCTAGGCCTCTTCCCAGCCGCTGTCCAATCACGACCGGCTTTAAAGGATTTCTTCAGGGGGTCACGACAGAAACCACAGGCCACACCGGGGGCAGCTTTCAGTTGAAGTCATGAACTTGCTGCCACCGGACCCGAGAGCGTGAGTGTGTAGGTATTGTGTGTGTGTGTGTGTGTGTGTGTGTGTGTGTGTGTGTGTGTGTGTGTGTGTGTGTGTGTGTGTGTGTGTGTGTGTGTGTGTGTGTGCCAAACTATTGATCAATACGCTGCCAATAAAAAACGCTAGCTCCTTTGACAAGCTGGCACGTGTGTGTAACGTATGGCAAAGTTTGGTTACAATGACTAACTACGACATTACTGTAACACATGTTTGGAGGATAAACAAAGCACAAAGAAGCAATCAGGGTCCCCTGAAATACAGTTTTCATGATCTCAGAGACACCCTGAGCAGTACTTCCATTTCACATGTAATCTGTGCTTGAAATGCACGTGTGTGTGTGTGTGTGTGTGTGTGTGTGTGTGTGTAATCTGTGCCCGAAATGCACGCTGCAAACCCCAGGGTGGAGCTCAGGGTGCCCCCGGGCATCTCTCTAAGCATCACAGAGGGGCGTGTGAGGGGGAGACTTCAGCAGGCGATGTGATGTGAGACTCTTAAACATGCCCCCCCCCCCGCCAGTGGGATCAGGGTGAAGTGCATCATGGGTTAACAGCACTTACTGGAAGAGAGACGAGAGCTTCTCTGCTGCAGAGGAAGCCTCAAGAGGAAGATGGGGTTTGATTTTGCCAGTAACAGTCTTGTCTGATCATATGTTATGAGTCGAGAGGGGCCGCAACTGGAGCGCACAGCATGCAAGTGTATTTTTGTGTTAGAGCTGCACTCGATAGCATATGCTAAGGACAATATACGGCTACCATGGCTTTTGTAAGCTGTGTTTGTTGAACAATCTGGGCGGTACAATATTCCAGTTTGGAATCTCACAGTGAACTATGGCCTTCGACCAGACAACTGGCAGACTTGGAGATCCAGGATGTTTGTTCTCAAATGTATGATATTTAATCAGGGTTTTTTTTACCAGACAGACCAGGATCAGTGTGTGTGTGTGTGTGTGTGTGTGTGTGTGTGTGTGTGTGTCTGTGTGTGTGTGTGTGTGTGTGTGTGTGTGTGTGTGTGTGTGTGTGTGTGTGTGTGTGTGTGTGTGTGTGTGTGTGTGGTGAGAGCGAGAGGGAGAGCGAGAAAAGGTGTGTGTGTGTGAGAGAGAAGAACCAGTATAAAGCGGAATCTTGCTTTGTGATCATTGCACCAGTTGTGTTTCAATGACTTCTCTTCAGCAGCATCCATAATGCCTGCACATGTTCTTTCACAGGCGGGTGGTATTGACTGGAATACCATTATCATCACTATCACCATGACCACTGTTGTGTTAGTGCAGCATCAGGACCGCTGTGGTTGCCAGATGATTGCCCCCTGAAAGAGAGAGGAAGATGTAGAGAGACAGAGAGAAAAAGAGCACAATGAGATTACAGGCTTTTAAGCTCTTTGTGTGTGTTAGGCTTGTGCATCTGAGTACGCAGCCAGACATCCTCGGAGACAGTAGGACTCCAGTGATTCAAAGATACTCTTTGGACACTCAAGAGACGCTGCAGTGTAGATTTGTGTGTGTCTGTTTGTGTGTGTTTGTGTGTGTGTGTGTGTGTGTGTGTGTGTGTGTGTGTGTGTGTGTGTGTGTGTGTGTGTGTGTGTGTGTGTGTGTGTGTGTGAGGTGAACAATGCAATCAACAATCACAACACATTGACAACAACATCAGGCTAATTTAGAAAATATAAGACAGAGGTCCTCATCAGCAAAAGTGTTTTTTCTTTTCTAACAGTACTACAGTGGATAGCATGTGTCTGTCCCACTGAGACTGAAAAAGAGAACTCAGAGCTTTTCCACTGAAGTGAAATAAAAGACGATTGTTTACAATAAAGCATTTTCGGTTTGAGTTTTTAACAGCATTTGATGCCAGGTTTTTGGATCAGATTCTCACAGCCTGTTGAGAGCGATATCAAAATCTGCCATCAAAATCTCCTCACGGCCTGAGCGCAGAGAAAGTGCAGTCGCCTAATCTAAGCCTGCTTCTGTTGACATCAATTGGCTTTGCAATGGACCCTTTACGAATCTCTTTAGAAAGGCTGCCGTTAAGTTGTGGCTTAGAAATAAAAACGTGTGATTATTATTGTAGGGATTTGTGTGCAGAGGTAGGGGTTGCAATGGAAAGATGTTGAAGAACTGTTGAAGAGTGTGGATGTGAAGAATGTAGAGGATTGCATATACCCTCTCCAGACAAGAGACTCATGAACATTATGCTTATGTTTAATATCCGTTTGCACTTCACTTATTGTATTCATTATATATTTTCTTGCCCCTGTCACCATTGTGCTTGCTCTAAGGGGGCTCAGGCACCAGGCTCTGTGAAGAACCTTGACACAATTCTATTGATTTGGCGCTATATGATAATAAATAAAATATGAACTGAATTGAATTATTAAAATACACATAAGAGATATTAACCCATAGGGCAAAAAAAAAGTCACAATCTTATGGTAATAAACAAGACTGCAGTTGAGCATGAGAAGAGCTTGTAAACGGTTATTTAATGAAAGTGTTACATTGCTACAACTATTATAAGATCAATACCAAGCAGTGCTCTGTTGCCTGACACAATTGCTGCAATCGCTATTATATTAGCTTGTGACAGTCCCCTCATACTCTGGTTCAGTGGGTTGTGTTTTTAATGACATTTCAATGGTGTTAATGTCCAATACCAAGACAGAGCTTTGAGCTTTGGAATGGAAACATGTATAAGAGCAGCGTAGATGGATCACTGCACTTTAGTAATGGTCTGTCGTACCATGTGCAGTTCTTGTTAGATAGATAGATAGATAGATAGATAGATAGATAGATAGATAGATAGATAGATAGATAGATAGATAGATAGATAGATAGATAGATAGATAGATAGATAGAGAGACAGATATAGATGGATAGATAGATGGATAGATGGATACTTTATTAATCCTGAGGGAAATTAAGAATGATGAAGCAGTCACAGAGTGTGAATACACACTAGGCCATGCTAGCACTGTTAGACTTTACTGAAAGAAGCTATGTGTGAAAAAGTGCAGCGCTTACAGTAGATTCCCCACAACATAAAGAACATATTGAAAAAAATTCAGTTGTTGGGACAAAAACATGTTCAAATGTCTTCCTCTCGGACTTCAGGCCTGTCCTCATAAAGGCAAAGAAGGAACTTGCCGTCAGGCTGCTCCTAATCGGTGTGTGAGTGCTTTTGAACCTCTTGAATAATGGCATTGCAGTCATAGTAGCGGTCAGCCATCATAAAATGGAGGTGAAAAAAACCCATGTCAAAAGATTGCCAGAGATCAGAGGAAATTGCTATATCACACACTAGTCTCAGAAATCCACCATTTCCACCCCACTCCCCAGCAGTCGGAGAGCTCGCCATGGGCTCATTTTATCAGTGTGTAGTTTGGTGCTAAACATGTGTCTGCTCAGCACACACGGGCACGCTTAAGACACCCATGGTCAAAATTCCATTACCCCCCAGGTGAGATTGCCATGTCCCCGTTGCGGAGGCCTGGTGCATCTCCCCCGTCACGGCTGATATCACGTTTAAGCTTTAAGACATAAAGGAGCTTATTTGGGTTGATTTCCTGCTAATAAAGCCAGTGAAGGCCCCGTATGGACAGCTAACCATCATCGAAGCCGCCCCTTGAGTGCTCAGATTCAACTGATTTCCTTTCATCGGGAATGCATTGCACAAATCCATTGTTCTGAATGTATCTAGTTATTTAAACAAGTGCACTTACACAAAGAGAGATTTAGGTAGATAGGTAGAGTTAGGTAGATGTAAATATTCCTTTATGCATTAAGCTTCAAAACACACACATTCCCCATAACCATATCTACAGTATTTCCCATGATTTTCCCCACTAACAATCACATATGCCCAGGCTACACAGCTGACATTCAAATTACTGAGAGTCCATCAAATTACTGAATGCCTATCCTCAAATTCCTCCACAAAATTCTCCACTTTGCCATGCAGTAGCACATATTTAAGAGTTAATGCAGTCCACCAAAGACCTTGACATCACTTTAGCATCCTGCACTGCTGGACAATTTGCAGAGAGAGAGAAAGAGTGAGAGAGAGAGAGAAAGAGCAAGGAGAGAGCAGGGAGAGAGAGAGAGAGAGAAAGAGAGAGAGAGAGAGAGAGAGAGAGAGAGAGTGAGAGAAAGAGAGTGAGAGAGAGAGAGAAAGAGCAAGAGAGAGAGCAGGGAGAGAGAGAGAGAAAGAGAGAGAGAGAGAGTGAGAGAAAGAGAGTGAGAGAGAGAGAGAGAAAGAGCAAGAGAGAGAGAAAGAGAGAGAGAGAGAGAAGAGAGAGAGAGAGAGAGAGAGAGAGAGAGGGGGATGTTCGAGTTTCATTAACAGGCCTCTACCTTGCTCCCTCATGTTCAAATGGTAATTAAGCTGAAGCCAGCCACAGGGGAGGCCCTTTCACCAGACCCTCTGCAGCCAGCCTGCCTCTCCTGTCGGGGGAGAGGGGGGATAGGAGCTGCCATGTCCACGGCTACAGCAGAATGAAAAGGCAAGCACAAAAGATTATTTAAAAAAAGAAAACGATTGTATTTTATCTTCTGTGGTTCAGAGGTGCGGTTACAGATTTACGAGGTAGACCCCCCCCCCCCCCATCCAACTCCCCCTGGGTCTGGCATGTGATTATCGTAATACAAGCGTTTCTGTATCTATGACGATTTAGCTGAAAGGAGGGCAGATATATTTCCCTCCCCTAATGCTCTGTTATCTTCTTGAAAAGACAGAATGGTGTTTAAAGTATTGCCATTCGGAAAATCACTGGGGAACCATAAAGAACGGCATGGAGGGGTAAATCATTTTTATTTAAACGCTTGAAAACGAAAAGAGGCCTGGAGCTGCTTTGAGGAAGGGAGGGTATTCAGAGGTGGCGATAAGTGGATGTACCCAGGGAATTTTATGTTATCATTTACTCATTTCCCATATTTGTTTATGACATGAATACCTTCTCCATTACCCCAAGCATCTAACTCTATCTTATTAAAATGCAGTAGTGCAGTACTCAGCTAAGGCCTGTCAACACGAGAATGCATAATTCATTTACTGAAATTTTACTAATGATTTATTTCATCATTATGAAACATTATTATTTATTCTGGAGGCACGAAACCAAGTTAACATGTCGTTTTGAGGTTTTTTTTGCACAGTTTTAGCATACCAGAAACCAAAAGATTGGACATCCTCTCTCATATATACTCGCAGTGACGCGTTGAACTATAGTTACCCTACATTTCAGTGCGCGTTGAGCTATAGTTATACTACATTTCAGTGAGAATTTCTTTTTCAGTAGATATGGTAAAGTTTTGTTCTGTAGTCACATCAGATGAGGAGGAATGTTTTCTGTGCTATCATATAGGATAAGGTTGACGCGATGCCCCAAAGCACACGAGTAGCCTCTGCCAGTTTCTGCCGAGTCAGCCATCCCTCATCCATCCCCATCTCCTCTCCACTTCACACAACAAAAACATCAATCCCACGATGCATTGCAGCAAGGCCAGTAACTTCAAAGTTGCTTTTTTGTCCCCACTCACACGCTGTCAAAAGCCACACACACACACACACACACACACACACACACACTCACACACACACACACACACACACACACACACACACACACACACACACACACACACACACACACACACACACACACACACACACACACGCTGTCAAAAGACTGGGCCCTAAATGATTTATGGGCCAAAGTAGCATGATGCTGTCATTCTTCCCCACTCCTCTCAGCGATGGTGGCATGCTTGTGGAGACCGTCTCATGGTACAATGTGATCTGAACCTTATGTATTTTTAATGGCTTTTAGTAAATTCACTTGTGATTTATGAGGCCCTATGGAAAAGATGCCAGGGTCCAGGGAGGGGGCTCGCTTGAGACCACCATGCCACTCACACCGGGGACTCTAAGTAACTCTGTTATTTGTACCAGTGATCCTGCTCCATCAGGGAGGGGAGGGAGTCTCTGTCTTGAGCCTGTGTGAAGGCCACCGTGAAAGAAAGAGGTGATGTCTTATTCAAAACAAACTCATAGAAAAGAAAGTTTAATGAAAGAGTGCTAGTAGGAAGTCTTTCGTAATTGAAACCATACTGTAAGGAGTGAGAAGAGTGAGATGCAGTGTTGCAAATGGTAAAATGGTCCAAAACGTAAAACAAATAATGAAATGGATGAGGAAGCAGCCAATTTGAACTTGAGAGCACCTTGTCACTAGAAATGGACCACAATCCTAGCTGCTTGGGCACACACAGCCATATAAACAAAATAATGTAGAGGGTGAGGGGAACCGCAACTGGCAGGCCTGACACCATTGCCGTTCATCTGGTTCAGGATAGTCCTACAATACCAGGAGAAAACACACACGTGGTTTTTGTCTTTAACATCTCAAGGTTGTGTGTGGCACTGATTGATGTCTGGCACGTACTGTTACACAAGGATAATGCTGCCACAAGGCCGTCCTGGATCTGTCTGTGGTGCTCGGTACTCTCCAATGTGAAGCAAGCCTTTAGCGAGCTATTGACTTCCTGGTTTTTGTGAGGTGGTGCGTATTTGTCGACAAATCTTCATGGTGTCCCATTTGAAGATCAAGCATTCAGTTGATGCTTGAAGAGCATTCACATCAAATAATACATTTAGTACATCACAACCCCAACACCCCAACCGCAAGGTAATTAGTCACTTACCGTATCCAGAGCAGCCATTTGACAGCGCTTGCAAGTCTCAGAGCACTGTTCTGGATTTGCCATGATGTCGGAGGCTGAGAAATAGATTGTAGAGATTCCCAGGCTTGGGAGAAGAGGCACAGTTGCCTCCCAGTCATTCCAGAAGCATTCCGCTCCTCTGATCTATCCATCACCTTGTAAAGGGGAGGGAAGACAAATAGGCCAACCATCTATCCCATAATTCCTTAGGACTCCCTGACAGTCAGGAGATTCCCAATCCCCCGGGTAACATACACATTTCCTTCTGTCACGTATCTCCCACTTTCCAATCTTCCCACTTTCCCAGCAAGAGCGAGGAAAGGGGCACTTTTCATCTTGAAGACAGCACTTAAGGCAATTAAATGGAAATGTGTTTGTTGTTTATATTATTCTGCATTTGTTATTTACTCTTATTTTTCTTACTTCTTCACCTCTGGTTTTTGTTTGTTTG
>NC_137927.1:30050950-30055950 GCF_963457725.1 Sprattus sprattus
AAGCCTCATAAATGTGTCATGAACGAGGATACTGGGCCGGGGCCCAATCTGTATGAAGAGTTCTGTGCTCCTCTAAAGCTATATCACAGCGAACCGATTCATATCATGTGCCTCTTACACAAGTAAATGCCATTACAACAAGTGTTTTAGGTTAAGCTTTGGGTTCAGTTTGACATTGGGGTCACAAGCTTGTTAGACTACATAACACAAATCCTGAGGACACTTACTGAACCAAGGGACCAGGAAAAGAAGGTTTGGTAACACTTTCTATGAAGCCCAGTGTTATAAGGCCCTATAAGGACATTATAAGGGCCTTAATAATGACTTATAGCGATTGCTACAATGACTTATAGCTACTTTATAGCTACTTTATAACTACGTATAATGTCTTCATGATGACTCATAATCAGCTTTATGATACATTATATCAGTTCATTATGAATGGTTATAATTAAAGACAGAATAATGCATTATAAATATGTGACTGTCGGGTAACACTTTCTATGAAGCCTGCCTTTATAAGGTCCTATAAGGATGACATTTAAAAGTAGCTATAACTCATTGTAGCACTCTTTATAACTATGTTTAGCATCTACACAATGACTCATATCCACTGCTCTGAAACGTTATGTCAGTTAATTATAAATGGTTATAATCTAAGATAAAATGATGCATTATAAATATGTGATCATAGGTTTGTGTGGGTAATCATGAATCCTATGAAGCCTGCATATATGAAGCACTATAAGAACATTCATAATACCTTTAAAAACTAGATAAGTCATTGTGGCACTCATTATAACTATGTATATAGGTATTCACGGCACATCATAACCACCTTTGTGATATATTATGCAAAAGGGATATAAGGTTATTATATTGCTAGGTGCCGTTCCCTTGTGACACCAGAAATCCAAGAAAAAATAAGCAAGATGAAAACTGATGGGGACTTGCTCCTGATGGCCGTCCATTAAAATGTCATACCGTATGTCACATCAATAAGTTGTCTACAGAAGGCTTGCTGTTTTTTTTATTTTTAAAACCCTTTTTAACACCCTTACAATGCTATGTTCTGGGCTATGTTCAGCCAGTGCCGATTTAAATAAAGGGGTTTTCATCTGTATCCTATTGTATTTACTGTCAGCACTATTAACAAGTTCATAATGCCTTATCTTCTCTTCTCTTCTCTTATAATAATTTATATCTGTTTAAAACAAAATTACTCTTTTGTCACTTTACTTAAAGCTGACAAAGTACACTTATATAATCTCATATCTGTTCATAACAACACCACCCTTTTGTCACTTTACTTAAAGCTGACAAAGTCCACTTAGGATCTTCTAAAAGTTTATAATATTCTATGTCTGTATAGCAGCCTAGTCACCATACTAATAACCATTAATGAATATGCATAATATATCACAAAGGTGGTTATGATGTGCCGTGAAGACCTATATACATAGTTATAATGAGTGCCACAATGACTTAACTAGTTTTTAAAGGTATTATGAATGTTCTTATAGTGCCTCATATATGCAGGCTTCATAGGATTCATGATTATCCACACAAACCTATGATCACATATTTATAATGCATCATTTTATCTTAGATTATAACCATTTATAATTAACTGACATAACGTTTCAGAGCAGTGGATATGAGTCATTGTGGAGATGCTAAACATAGTTATAAAGAGTGCTACAATGACTTGTAGCTACTTTTAAACGTCATCATTAATGTCCTTATAGGACCTTATAAAGGCAGGCTTCATAGCAAGTGTTACCCGACAGTCACATATTTATAATGCATTATTCCGTCTTTAATTATAACCATTCATAATGAACTGATATAATGTATCATAAAGGTGATTATGAGTCATCATGAAGACATTATACGTAGTTATAAAGTAGCTATAAGTCATTGTAGCAATCGCTATAAGTCATTATTAAGGCCCTTATAATGTCCTTATAGGGCCTTATAATGCTGGGCTTCATAGAAAGTGTTACCGAAGGTTTTTCACCAGCTTATTGTGTCAGCTCAGATTCCAGTTTACCTGTCATGTGCACATAATGCTCAAGGGTACCGGGGAATTAAATACTCGTTACAGACGCAATTATGATTAAATCGATACTCAGTCGAAAGCCCAGTGCTCGATAGACCAGAGGGAGACTCTGTTCTGATTGACCTGATGAGTCCAGTGGTAGTTAAACACATCCTCTCTGTCCTCGCTGTTAAAGCCTCCGGAGGGCCGGGGGCCACGCCACACAGTTTCCCCATGTGTGTGCAGTCACACATGATTGGGAGCCGCGCAGCCAGGAAATACGTTATTGATAAGACACCACTGTAATCCCCTGCCTTTGCGCTCTCTCTCTCTCTGAAGAGACGTCTTCACACTTAAAATGGAAACTCCTCATCTTGCTTGATGCCTCACGGCAAGCATGCTCAGGGAACTGTTTTAAAGGTTGTTTTGATTGCATGTGAAAGCGTGTGTTATTGGTGTACGTGTAGGCCTGTGTGTGTGTGCGTGTGTGTGTGTGTGTGTGCGTGTGTGTGTGCAGGTGTGTGTGCGTCCGTATGTGCGTGCATGTGTGCGTACGTGCGCTTGTGTGTGTGTGTGGGTGTGTGTGTGTGCGCTTGTGTGGGTTTGTGTGTGTGTGTGTGCGTTTGTACGTGTATGTGTGTGTACTGGCTCCCTGCTTTTGAAGGGTAGTGTTGAAACAGCAGCCCAGTGGAGAGACTCCCACAACTCCCCATTAAAGATAAATCTGTAGAGGCAGCTGTGGCTTAAGGAGCCGGAATGGAAGAGGAGAGTCTGAGACAGACACAAAAAAATAGGAAACAGGTGAGAAACGAACTACTTCTGAGAACTAGAATGAGATGAGGAGGAGAAGGGGGCTGAGCTGGAAGTAAGGAATGGAGTGGAAACTCTGTGAGACACTCAAGCAGAAAGACAGAGAGCGGGACCAGAGGAAAAGAAAACAACAACAGCAACGACAACAACAACAACAACAACAGAAATACATATACTCAAATGCACAAAGAAATCAATGGAAAATCTGAAAGAAGAGCAGGACGATCTCCAAAAAACATGTCATTTTGGCAATGTTTTAGAGAAAGAGGGAGGGAGAGAAGACTGGGAAAGAGAGAGAGAGATAATACAGAGTTAGAGAGAGAGAGAGAAATGTGAGAGATAGAGATACAGGGAAATATACAAATATTTACACTCATAATATAGTATATATTACAACTAATACAGGGAGAGAGCGAAAGAGAGAAAAGATAGGGAGAAAGGGGTAACACAGAGGGAGTGTGTGTGAGAGAGAGTGAGAGAGAGAGAGAGAGAGTGAGAGAGAGAGATAGGGGAAAGATAGGGAGAGAGGGGTAACAGAGAGGGAGTGTGTGTGTGTGTGAGAGAGAGAGTGAAAGAGCGAGAGAGGGGAAAGATAGGGAGAGAGGGGTAACAGAGAGGGAGTGTGTGTGTGTGTGAGAGAGAGAGTGAGAGAGAGAGAGAGGTAGAGTGAGAGAGGAAGAGAGAGAGAGAGAGAGAGAGAGAGGGAACATATAGGGAGAGAGGGGTAACAGAGAGGGTAAGAGTGAGAAGTGTTGAGTGTTGTGAAACATAACTGCAACACTCATCAGATGAGTCAGCCCTGAGAGAATCTATGGCCAAGAGATGTAGGTCGCCGCTGAGCTTATCTCTTTCTCAGAGACGTGTTCTTGTGCCTGAGAAATGCTTAAAAAGGTCCGAAATTAAACACTGGCAGTTTCATCTCACACAACTCCTAGACGGAGACGGAGAAAACCCCAGGTGCTGTCTCTTCTCTCGAGTGGTGAAGTACATCTCGTCACACCACTCTATCCAACTCGGATTTTTCATTTTCACCCCACAAAATGAGTGAATTGAGTTGCCCCCCCCCCCTCCCTCGCTTGCCCCCCGGTGGTGAAGCGCCCCATCCTCTGAGGAGATGAAGCCAGCGTAGACCAGCCTCTTCCACAGGAGGAAATTGAAACAGTGACATAAGAGGCGGCCGGGGACGAGCCGCTCTGGCCTGGGCTTTAGCGCTGCAATATTGCCTGCGAGATGAGATCCTGAGACATATGAGGCCCGGAACTGCGCTGGGGGAATTTCACCACAGGCCAATTGTGAGAGCGTGACAGATCCTTTACACTCCATTCCAATCTCCCTTTAGTGTCCAAACCAGCCTTTATGAATGCAACTCTGTGTTGTTTTTTTTTCTTCCCTTCCCCGCTCTTCTACTATTGGGATTTACCCTTCTGTGCGGGAAGAGGACTTTAATAAAGTTCAAAATGTAATGGGCATGTTGCCGCCTCGGCCTCCTGTGGATCCTCGTAAGAGATTGCTCTTGGGAAGCTACACAAACACAGGCTGCGTTTGCACCAGGCCTTCGCCTGCGATTACACCACTTTGTGTTGTAGTGCACGTGAGTGACTGACTGCTCGCCACTGAATAATGCAATATTGCACATGGTTTCATGGTGCGTATTGTACTTACTACTGCTACTTACACAGCACACAGAGTACACACGGTTATGGTAACAACAAATGTAATGGCTGCTAAAATTCAGTGATCAATTGGTAAAATACTTTTTTTACAATACATATTTTTTGTATCTTTGCAAGCCCTCGTATAAATTTGGTGCATATGCCGTCTATTTATTGAGCCAACAAAATAGTAATAAAAAAAAAAGAATGACCTGATTTTGTGTAGGTCAGAAAATTCTTAATTTGAACACATCTTATTGTTACCCCCCCTAGCCCCCCCCCCCCCCCCCCCCCCCCCCCCTCCCAACTCTATTTTAGATATGAAATACGCGATCCAGACAACAGCAGTTTGCCCTGCCTGCCCCTGTTGAGTGTTAACTGATTGCCAGTAGTTTCAGGATGTGGCTGAGGGTTTCTCTCTTAACCTCTTGATTTTCCCTCTGAAGATGTTTATCGAAGAACTGTGAATCCCTGAAGGGTTAATGAAAAAACTCTAG
>NC_137927.1:30060950-30065950 GCF_963457725.1 Sprattus sprattus
TAAAGCACCATACAGACACCTTGAATAAAATGAATGGACAAGGCCACGGCAAGCTGACCATCAGCAGGTGTCGAGCATTTTCCCTTGCCACTTATTTACCCTTATGCACCTCACTTTAGCTCACACATGGTGGCACCATCTGGCTGCAGCGGCACCAGCGCCCCTCTCCGTCACCCCCATGCCCCGTCCACCACTGTTTACCCAATCTGAGATGGCCACATTAATAGGGTGTCAGTGAAAGCTGTCACCTGCTAGACGACACAGTTTCCCCTCTCGCTTTCATGACTTCTTCCCCCTCCCCTTTACTGGGGCAGGTGGGTTCGGGGAGAGGGGGGGTACACACACTGCCGCAGTAGAGCAGGCCACACCAGGCCAACCTCCCCCACCCCACCCAAGCCCCTGTTTGCTGAGCTGTAAACAGGCATAGAAATGTGAGTTATTGGTGGGCCACCGTACCAGATTTAACACATCAGGGCTGCAGTGGAGGAGAGAGGAGAGGAGGAGGAGGAGGAATAGTAGAGGAGAGGGATGAGGAGAGGAAAGGAGGAGGAGAGGTGGACGAGGAGAGGAGAAGGAAGAGGAGGAGAAGAGAGGAGAGGAGATGAAAGGAGGAAGAGAGGAGAGGAGTAGGGAAAGGCGGAAATAAAGAAGATGAAGGAAAAATTGAGGCAGAAAGGAGAGAAAAAAGGAGTGATAGAGTGAAGCAGTGATAAGGGGAGAGGAGAAGAGACGAGATGATAGAGTAAAGCAGAGAGAGGTGGAGAGAGTGAATCAGAGAGGAGGGGAGAGGAGAAGAGACGAGATGATAGAGTAAAGCAGAGAGAGGTGGAGAGAGTGAAGCAGAGAGTAGGAGAAGAGAAGAGATGAGATGATAGAGTAAAGCAGAGAGAGGTGGAGAGAGTGAAGCAGAGAGGAGAGGAGAGGAGAGGAGACGAGATGATAGAGTAAAGCAGAGAGAGGTGGAGAGAGTGAAGCAGAGAGGAGAGGAGAGGAGAGGAGACGAGATGATAGAGTAAAGCAGAGAGAGGTGGAGAGAGTGAAGCAGAGAGTAGAGGAGAGGAGAGGAGAAGAGATGAGATGATAGAGTAAAGCAGAGAGAGGTGGAGAGAGTGAAGCAGAGATTAGGGGAGAGGAGAAGAGATGATAGAGTAAAGCAGAGAGAGGTGGAGAGAGTGAATCAGAGAGGAGAGGAGAAGAGACGAGATGATAGAGTAAAGCAGAGAGAGGTGGAGAGAGTGAAGCAGAGAGGAGAGGAGAGGAGAGGAGAGGAGAGGAGAAGAGACGAGATGATAGAGTAAAGCAGAGAGAGGTGGAGAGAGTGAAGCAGAGAGGAGAGGAGAAGAGACGAGATGATAGAGTAAAGCAGAGAGAGGTGGAGAGAGTGAATCAGAGAGTAGAGGAGAGGAGAAGAGACGAGATGATAGAGTAAAGCAGAGAGAGGTGGAGAGAGTGAAGCAGAGAGGAGAGGAGAGGAGAAGAGACGAGATGATAGAGTAAAGCAGAGAGAGGTGGAGAGAGTGAATCAGAGAGGAGGGGAGAGGAGAAGAGACGAGATGATAGAGTAAAGCAGAGAGAGGTGGAGAGAGTGAATCAGAGAGGAGAGGAGAGAGGGGTAAGGGGTTTGGGGACTGGCACTGTGTGTGTTTCAGAGATGAAGGGAAACACACACACACACACACACACACACAGACACACACACACACACACACACACACACACACACACACACAACACACACACACACACACAGAGAGACACACACACACACACACACACACACACACACACACATACACACACACACACACACACACATGGCTCTGTGTGTGTTTCAGAGATGAAGGGAAACCATGCAGATAAAAAGCGGGAAGAAGAGGTGGGATGAGAGCAGATGAGAGGAGTGGGAGTGTGGACAGGGAGAGAGGGAGAGAGGGAGAGAGGGAGAGAGGGAGAGAGGGAGAGTGGGAGAGAGGGAGAGAGGGGAGGGATACGGATGACAGAGAGGGAAAAGCAGAAGAGATAGTGGGAGGAGTGAAGTGAAGGTGAAGAGAGAGAGGGGAGAGGAGAGGAGAGGAGAGGAGAGGAGAGGAGAGGAGAGGAGTAATAGATATTGACGGAGAGAGAACGAGGGAGTGGGAGAAAGCATCTCTATTTGAATAAACCCCTTGCATAATGTGCTGTTACAGGCTTCAGGATTGATGTTTTTCATAGGGAGAGAGTGCATGCAATTTATTATTTTTATTTATTTTGGTTGATTTACAAAATATTCTCATTAAATAATTATGCAAATCAGACACCACACAGTGTTTCTGCACATCGACCGATATTACAGCACAGTCTTCATTTTAGTCATCTCTTCTTAGACATCATGATCATGGTAACAACAGTAAGCCTTACTGGTGTGTTCATACCTGAAACACAGACCATGCCAGGTGTTATTCACTAAGTCATATACTTTAACATACAGTATGTACTTACTTATGTAATATTAGTTATGTACTAAGTAATATACTATAACATACAGTATGCACTTAGTTATGTAATATTAGTTATGTACTAAGTAATACACTATAACATACAGTATGTACTTAGTTATGTTATATAAGTTATGTGCTAAGTCATATACTATAAAATACAGTATGCACTTAGTTATGTAACATTAGTTATGTACTTATATACTCTAACATATTTTACCACTGCAATACAAACTATGCTAGGTGAGTAATGTACTGTAATATTCACCTCCAGGATCTACGTTCTTCATGCTAAATGGTAAACAGACAACAGCATAGAAAAGGGTATGGAGAACGTGCTTGAACCTTTAGCCTTGCACCAGAGAACATGGCCTCCGTCGAACCTCTCAAGAACACCCCTGGCTGAGGATGTAAAGGTCCAGTATTTACCAGATGCTCTCATCAATATGCATCCTTCTGGGAATCCAAGCGGCGGGTCAACCGTCGATGCTAAGCACTGTACCACCAACAGCACAACAGGAGGTGAATGGGAGAGCTTGAGCTGCCGTCTCTGTGTGCCATATGCCAGCCCTGTTCTCCTCGATGAGTGGGCGTGCTCTGAATCATAATCTTCATGAGATGTGCTCCGCCAGACAGACTAATGAGAGCTGTGCTTGAAGGCCAGAGCCGGAGGAGGCCGTGTCGTCTGTGCTCCTCTAGACAAATAGAACGGCCTTGGTGTCGATGAGGGACATCTCTGTACAATATCCCCAAAATGCATTGACAGGGTGTTTTGAAAGACGGAACAGGCAGTGAAGAAGGAGATTATTGTTCGAGCCAGGTTGGGGAGTTGCTAGTAACATGTAAGGTCTAACAAACATAGATAAATGTAATCGTAATCAATGACGGTTACCTACGAAAGATATGTAATTAAATTACTGTTACTAATCGAAATGTTGGTGATTACAAAGGGGTTACATGTGGAGAATACAACATTAATTCTGTTACTTTTCTCCATGCATTGAGCATTATGCGCTCACATTTTCAGAGTTGTTTTTGATTGGTTCTTCTGTTTGAATTTGCACGGCCTATCGTCTGCCAATCAAAAAGTAATCAAAAGTGATGAAATTGAATCAGTTACATTACTTTGATGAAGTAATTATAATAGTTACATCACTTAATAAGCCATTAATTAATTTAACCATTTAACAGGGTAACTTACTCGTAGTCTTTAGCCTTACTAGTAGCCTATTGCTAATAATGTAACCTTCCTAACCCTGGTTGGAGGTCCATTGCTGTCCTTAGCCAAAAGATCAGTAGTTTCTGACTGAACTTTGACTGGCCTGAAACGATTAACTAATGTATCCTGCCTACGGACCACAACATGGAGGTCTGTGTGCATTTAACTGAACGTCAACATCATGATTTATTTTTCAGTTCCACCGAATATCACACTTGTTTCTCACCTGCTTACCAGGAAATGAATTAATTAACAAGGAACATTAATTTTAAAAAGTATTTTTTGATCAGTGCCACTGCTTGTCTCTGCATAGTCCATTGCACCTCAAAAGATAACAGTAACTGACAGCGGTCGCCTATGGTGGCAGTGTGTGCAGTTATCTGGTCGTTATTAAGAAAACTAAGGCCCTCAGACGACTCGTGCCCACCCAATCAGAATTGAGTATTCCGTAGAGGCCTTTAATAATTGGCTCCTGTGATCTCTTGTGATTGTGTCTAATGCAGCGGTACAAGGGGTGCATATCCTATAACTGAAGTCCATAATTATGTTAGTAGTTCTGGTTTGAATAGTTCTCTTATATCCTACTCTTCCCCTTACAATTCAATAATGTATTGTTGAGGCTCATGGCTGTGATCTGGTATGGTTGTTAATTGCATGGCAGTTGTGATAAGAGTGAGAGACCATTTGAACTGGAGGCATCGGTAATTTGCATGTGAATTTGGGAAGGTTTCAGTATAATGGCGTTGCAGGAACAATGCGTGGGGATGATGCGCTAGGCTGTGATTAATCTCGCCTGTTAAAAATAAAGAGACAAGAGCTGTACAAGATGGCTCAGGAGAGACAGACAAAGACACAGCAAGACACGGCACACACACACGCATGGAGCTTACACAAACACACACACAGACACACACAGACACAGACTCACACACACACACACACACACACACACACACACACAACCACATACACACACACACACAACCACAGATAAATACACTCACACACACTCTCACACACACACACACACACACACACACACACACACACACACACACACACACACACTTAAACACACATACACACACATTTCATTGTTGTAGAGGACTGCACTCAGTGGGGTACTCAGGCTCATCGGCCTGATTTAGTCCCTGTTGTTTCTGTGGAGATCCATTGTAATGGTGAGGGACGCCTGATGAAGCAGGGGATTAGAAGAAGGATAATCTAATATGGCTGTTTTATGAGTACCTGAAGGGATGCCATGCAGGATCCACATTTCCTGGACACAAATGCTTTCACTCTCAGTC
>NC_137927.1:30070950-30073450 GCF_963457725.1 Sprattus sprattus
AGTGTGTGTTTGTTTGTGTGAGTGTGTGTGTTTGTACAAGTACTATTTTCATGTACATGTGTTCATATGTGTGTGTGTGTGTGTGTGTGTGTGTGTGTGTCTGTGTGTGTGTGTGTGTGTGTGTGTGTGTGTGTTGTGTGTGTGTGTGTGTGTGTGTGTGTGTGTGTGTGTGTGTGTGAGTGTGTGTGTGTGTGTGTGTGTGTGTGTGTGTATTTCCAAAGGGGCTCTTTCAGATGATGGGAGATGGGGCTAGGGAGGCGGAGCCGGTGGTGTGAGAGCGGTGTGCAGAGAGGCTGACCAGCAGCAGCTTGGCGTTAAATTGAACAGCACTGAGCTGAGGCTGTGTGTGTGTGTGTGTGTGTGTGTGTGTGTGTGTAGGTGTGTGTGTGTGTGTGTGTGTGTGTGTGTGTATGTGTGTGTGTGTGTGTGTGTGTGTGTGTGTGCTGTGAGGGGGAAATGTACTATAGCAGGGCGGCGGCTGTGGAGGGGACACTAATGGAATACACTGCAACACGGGCGACATGCATTCAGCTCTGCTTAGCACCGCAGCTCACACACATTATCTGCCTGCCAGCCTGCTCGGCCCACCCGTGTGTGTGTGTGTGTGTGTGTGTGTGTGAGCGGGTAGCTGTGCTCAAACACGTATGGATCGGCCAGCTATACATAAAATACATACGTAAAATATGCATTGCATTTTAATGCATGTAGTATGACGTGTGGCTTTTACAGGTTTCTTTTCCTTTGAACTGCTTACACACGCAATCTTTATGTCACACAATTTCTGAAACAGCACAAATCCCACAGCAAATCTGCAAAACCATGAGCCTTTTTCTCAGCCTTTGACTCCATTTTCAATTTCACACATAGTTCACTTTCTAAGACACGATGATCAGACCTTGAACACTGGTGTGCCTTCTTAAGGTGCTACCCTGCAAAATGCCAAACGTATATACCAGTCCAGTAGGAGGACATTGGTTGTGATGCTGATGAGTTGTTGTGACAGGACCCAAGTAGATCATAAATAATAGCTTGTTTCAGTCACACTGTCACTATTTGTTCTGTATCATTTGCTATAAAAAGGGCCAGCTTTGTGTTATACTTTTGTACTTCTACATGTAGAATTGTGTATATTGTGTGTGACGTGTTTCTTTACTGAACAGTTTGAAAGGCTGTTTTGGTACAGCAATGTACTGTACTGTTAAACGTCTGCACATGTAAAACTAAAATACATTTGATATTTTTTTCAGGCAAACTGTTTTGTATTTTGTACATTCTAGCACTGAAAATTAAAAATGTGTACTATGTGTGTTCAACCCAGTGTTATGGAAGCTGAAAAAAGTACTGAAATTTGTGTTCAAATTCCCTCTATTGTAAGTGGTTTGGTTAGATTTCTTTATGAAGTGCAGTGCAACACTGTGAGTGCAGAAGCCTTCAGCCTTACAAAGACAACAGTGTTTTAGATGAATCACAGTAGTGTGTGTTTAGAGACTGAGGAAGTCTATCCATATGAACAGTTGTGTTTACCATTTGGCACAAAAGTTTGATTTTAAAAAGAGATTTTTTATTGAGCTTCATTTTGCTTGAAATAAGCCTTTTGAGTGTGCACTTTTGTAATAGTGAGTTTTGAAAAAATGAGACCTAGTTTCAGAAACCGTGTAAGCAGTATGTAAAAACCTGCACATAATAAAAACTAATGTTGTAATTCCATTGTAATGAAAAAAACGTGTTATACTCGTATAATTTGTGATATATACTCGTAATTACAGTCTCATTGTTTAGTAGCCACACCTCGTATACTGTAATGAAGTCTAATGACAAAGTGGTGTGTAAGCATATTCTATATAGTGGCGATGCGCCGCTGGTCACCCCATAACCTGCAGTGTAGTATCATTTATAATTGTAGCTTAGTTTAATGTAGTGTAGCCTATCAGAACTCTTATCATCAATTTCCAGTTGTGGTTATAGCCTACGAGTGGTGTCCCTAGCTTCTGTTTAGATCACACCACTGAAACCTTTTCTGTTGGTCAGCAACAAGAGGCAGAAATAATGTCAATAATGCTAGGGCTAATGTTTGTTCACAGTAAGAGTTACATGTAAGAGATGGAAAGGATATGCACTGTTTGTGTATGTGTGTGTGTGTGAGTGTGTGTGTGTGTGTGTGTGTGTGTGTGTGTGTGTGAGAGAGAGAGAGAGAGAGAGAGAGAGAGAGAGAGAGAGAAAGAGAGAGAGAGAGAAAGAGAGAGAGTTTGGGTCTTAAATACAAAGTTTCTTATTTTGTTGCTATACAACAATAACATTATTTGGAAGAATAAGTCTGTTTCTTTAGTATCATGGACCCAGACGCTGTTGCTAGGATATGGGCTATGCCTTGTGCTCATTGTATGCGTTTGCTGGAGCCCCTGCTGGCAGGTGGCTTAACCTAGCCTGTGGCCAATGCATGTTTGGATTGCACTGGACTACACTGGATAAGCACCCTTGAGGATTAAAAACTATCAAAGTG
>NC_137927.1:30080950-30098450 GCF_963457725.1 Sprattus sprattus
TCATGTTGCACTGTGTGTGTGTGTGTGTGTGTGTGTGTGTGTGTGTGTGTGTGTGTGTGTGTGTGTGTGTGTGTGTGTGTGTGTGTCTCTCCTCATGAGTGTGTGTGTGTGTGTGTGTGTGCCTCTCCTCATGAGTGTGTGTGCGTGTGTGTGTGTGTGTGTGTGTGTGTGTGTGTGTGTGTGTGTGTGTGTGTGTTTTTTCTCTCCTCCTCGGAGCCCCTAGGACATAATATAAATATTTTTAACGGCATCTTTTATGTATGACACACACATGAAGATTTAATAAGGGTGCGATCTTCACAAACATAGGCAACCTCATATTTTTCGCTGCGTGAAGAGAGAACTAACTGTATATAGTTTGAAAAATTAATGAGAGTTCAATTAAGTCCTACTGAGAGAGAGAGAGAGAGAGAGAGAGAGCTGGAGAGAAAGTCGCTCTTTTCTGTGGTTTACAAATAAACGTGAGATTTCACGTAGGTTCCTCTGTGTCTCAAGCGACCTAGCTGCATAGTCTCAACTGTTACCGCATAAATGCTCATGCCAGTCAGCTGTCTGACAATTCATTACTCAAGACTTAAGAGAAGTTACACCAAGAGATCAGAGACCTACTGCAGTTTCGGAGTCGCTTTGAAAAAGAAATGCCTATAAAGCCACACAAGAGTTTGACATTGAGGGGGGAAAACGGACAGAATATTAGCTATATTCAGCGCATAAAAGAGTCATTACATGGATGTTAGAGAACATTAGGGCTTGCAAGCATGGGAGATTCACACTGTTTGTCTCTGGCGAGTGTAATAATGTTCCGGAACCATCCATTGTCCTACAGTGCTGCTCAGAATTCCGTCTCCTAACAATGGGAGACATTGCTCGAGCTGTTCTCCATATTTCTGTGGAGTCATTACCATAAGTCCACCGCCCCCCCACCCCCCACACACTCACACCCTACCCTACCCACCCTACTTTCTCACTCCCTCCCCTCTCCTTTGCAGAATGGACTACTTCAAAGCATGTTACAGTCTCTGTGCTGAAATGGAATCCCTTTATATGGGAGCTTTGTTATGTCGGCACATGCTGCGCGTATCTCCCTGGTGCTGACGGCATGATCGCGTGCGCTCTGTGATTACGCCTCTCCTCGGCTTTCTCGCGCACACAAAGTGTTGTTTCTCCGCAATTACAGGCCGTTTCCGTAATCCCCACAAAAAAAAAAAAGATGGGCCACTGCTCTCATTGTGACTTTTGATTGTTTAAAAAAAGCATGCACCCACACACACACACACACCCACACACACACACACATAAGAATGGTGCTTGTGGAGACTGCAGAAAGTCCCCTTCTTTTCTGGGGACCCAGAACTGGAATGAAGAGTGTGGAGTGTGGAGTGTGGAGAGTGGAGTGTGGAGTGTGGAGTGTGGAGAGTGGAGTGTGGAGTGTGGAGAGTGGAGTGTGGTGGGGTGGGGTCGGATGGAGTGGAATGCGGTCTGGTGGAGTGGGGTGCGGTGGGGTGGAGTGGCGTGAGGGGAGGTGATGGTGATGTGTGGAGTCAGCCAGTGCCAGTGGATGTCCCCAAATGCTAATGGGCCCCCTGGGACTCCATTTCTGCATCATCCCCGTCCAATTTATTATATGAGGACCAGGAGCCTGAGTGCAGGAGAGTGACGACTCACTCCCCTTGTCTCACTCCACTCCGGTCTCCTGTCTGCTCCTCCACACACACACTCACACACACACACACACACACACACACACACACACAGACACACTGTGCACGCCACTAGCTCTAGCTCCCGCTCTCACGCTGTTTTTCTCTTCACCTCGCTGTTTTTCCTTCTGCCCTCCTCCTCTGTCTATCTCTCTCTTTGTTACCTTTCTCTTTGCCTTTCTTTTTCACTACTTCCACTATCTATCTTTATTGTTGTTCTCTCTCTCTATCTTTCCCTCGCTATCTCCTTACGTCTGTCTCAATTTCTCCTGATCTCCCTCTCTGGTCGTCTCTCTCTTTCATTCGTTCTGCCTACCATCATCATCTCTCCCTATGTCTCTCTCTCTCTCTCTCTCTCTCTCTCTCTCTCTCTCTCTTTCACGCTCTCTCTCTTTCTGTCGATCTTGTCCTCCTACATGGTGTCTCTGATCTGGGGGAAATTGGTCCCGTCCTCTGTGGCCCCTGATGTCCTCGCCGTGGGGTCCCCTCTCAGACGCCAGCGTATCTCATTAGAGTCTCCCCGAGGGGCCAACTTCATTTCTTCGCTCGCTCCGAGGCGCCTGGGTCCCCCTTACCTGCGCTGAGGTGACCCAGGTGGTAACAGGGTATCAAGCAAGCACTGCTCCTGTCGCTGGTGGAGGCAGAGCAGAACAAGCATGGCTCTTTCAAGTGATACAAAAAGAAATGAGCTTCTGGATGATTCCGCAAGGCAGAGAAAAGGATACACACTCGAGGAGGAGAGGGTGTGTGTGTGTGTGTTTGTGGCTGTGGCTGTGTGTGTGTGTGTGTGTGTGTGTGTGTGTGTGTGTGTGTGTGTGTGTGTGTGTGTGTGTGTGTGTGTGTGTGTGTGTGTGTGTGTGTGTGTGTGTGTGTCTCTGTGACAAAATAGGAAAGACGCGTAGGACGCTGAACCGGAGAACTGAATAATTACATTTTGTACGTAACATAATTAATTAAATGTATTTCTATCGCAATACAAACTTTACCTTTCTTTTGCCCCTTTGTGTCAAAGAGAAACCAACACTTGCACAGTACTCTATCTCTGTGCTGTCTGTGTGTGTCTGTGTGTGTCTGTGTGTGTCTGTGTGTGTCTGTTTGTGTCTGTTTGTGTCTGTCTGTGTGTGTGTGCGCGTGCACTCTCATGTCCTTGTATCCAAGTGTCCATCACAGAAGCTGCCTCTTCCATGCCTTATGGCATTATGGCAGCGTGGCGTATGGTGGCCGGTCCGTGGTGGACACATCAGAGCAGTTGGCTGTGAGTCCGTAATTAACTTCAGGAGACCTTTCCCTTCCCCACCGTCTGGTCATTAATCAGGACAGCCACTCTCCAGCCTCAGGCTCCGCCATATTAGGGCTTCATTCTATCATTACCTTCAAATCTCAGAGCCACACACACTCAGGGTCCTGGCTCAGGTCCACCGTTTACACTCACTACGGAGATGGCGAGACAGTGTGTGTGTGTGTGTGTGTGTGTGTGTGTGTGTGTGTGTGTGTGTGTGTGTGTGTGTGTGTGTGTGTGTGTGTGTGTGTGTGTGAGAGAGACACTACGGCATGAGTGCGCACAAACACACATGCACGCACATAGGCACACACACACACACACACACTCCCACACACACACACACACACACACACACACACACACACAGAGAAACCTCCTAAGAGGGCTCTTACTTTTCAGAGCATGACGATCCAATCGAGGGCAATGACAGAAGCTGTGCCAACAGAGATCCAGCAGGAGACGAGACGCTATGGCATCCAGGATAGAGTGAGCAGATAATAGCTTGCATGATGCCAAGAGCCTCCTGGCCAGATATTATCCTTCAGCACACCATTGTGCAGCTTTTTATTTCGGTCGGTTGTGTGTGTTTCAGTTTCGGTTCATTTATTTATTTGTTGTCGGCAGTGGTGTTGTGGCGGCTGCCATGTTCTTTTTTTTCTCTGGAACAGCGGTTGGCCGGTTGGACACGCGTCAGGCACGTTTGGTGCTTCAAGCAGAGAGGAGAGTTTTTCCTCCCGGTGCCACTGCTGGTGAAGATTTAACTTCCCCGGCGCTTTGAGTTGGCAATGGCAGCAGGTCGGCAGGCGGCAGGCAGACAGCCAGGCACGTCAGCGGGCACCTGGACGTTTGACTGGCAGGGCTGACTCACCTGCCATCTCACCTGCCAGCGCAGTGTGCCAGACTCGGGTGAGGCCGTCTGACGCTGGGCAGCGGTCAGGACGTGACGGGGGCGGCCAGAGGCCTCTCAGCTCCAGTCAAGACAGCTGGGAGGAGACCTGACGGAGAGAGAGAGAGAAAGAGGGAGAGAGAAAAAAAGATTTTAAAAAAGAGAGAGAGAGAGATAGTCTGAAGGGTCCGGCATGTCGGCACACAGGCAGGGTGAGGCTGTAGTAGCCGTCAGCCACATGGCTGAAGAAGGAGTGACTGCTGAGGTGGAGACGTGTGTGTGTGTGTGTGTGTGTGCGTGTGTCTGATGTGGTGGAGACGTGCAGCTCAAATTGGGGCCAACTCAGCCTGCCACTGGATCTGAGGTTTGCACACAGTGTGCAGGGGGGATTTCTGCAGGCTCCTCGGTGTAAGTGTGTCCTGTGCCAGACGTGATATGTGCAAGTGTGTGTGTGTGTGTGTGTGTGTGTGTGTGGGTGTGTGTGTGTGTGTGTGTAAGTGTGTCCTGTGCCAGACGTGATATGTGCTAAGCTCTTCAGTGTTACAGGGGAAAAGTGCTGAAAGTGCCTTTTTGTCTTGATGATGTAAATGTAATGGACGGACAGCAGCAGAGTAAGGAGGGGAAAGCTCTTAAACGTTTTTAACACATTTAGGGATCAGGGATCAGACAGACAAACCAACAGACAGACCCAACAGTAGACAAATACATATTTAATTGAAGGAATAAATTAATAAATGAAAAAATCAGAAACGAAAATCAGGCCATCCTGCTGAAAAACTAACAAACAAATAAACAAATAGACAGACACGTGTGAAAACATAACCTCCTTGACTGAGGTAATGAATGAATGAATAAATGAATGAATGAATGAATGAATGAATGCATGAATGGATGGATGGCTGGATGGATAAACTAATGAATGAATGAATGGATGAATGAATGGATTAATTCCAGTTCATTGTAAATGTATATAGATAGGTAAAGAAAGAAAGACAGAATGAGATTTTCTCACATTTAAACCAATCTGAATAACCTGTGTGTGTGTGTGTGTGTGTGTGTTTGTGTGTGCATGTGTGTGTGTGTGTGTGTGTGTGTTTGTGTGTGTGTGTGTGTGTGCGTGTATGTGTGTATGTGTTTTCGCTCCAATTCATTTGTGTATCTGCGTACAACTCCATCTCATGCACTAGTGTGCTCAGTCCATCCCTTCAATTTGCTTAAATGTCCTGGTTTCCACCTCTCTTTGTGCACTGAGGCCTGTCTGTCAGCTCCCTCCTCACACACCATCAGGTCCGTTTGGTGGAAGCCCCCGAATGTCAATAAGGGAAGTAGAGGGTCGTTGAGGGGAGGAGGTTCTCAGGATGAAAGGCGAATCGGCAATGTGCCATGAGAAATGGCTGGGCTAATGATTGTTTGTAAAGAGATGTGTGCAGGAGAGCTCATTGCCCCTCGCTTATCTCACGAGTGCAGATTCCCAGCTCACCTCAGGTCTGAGAGCGACATGGCCGACAGAAGAGGCCGCCTCCCTCCTCTTTCTGCAGAGGAGAGTCCGGCACTGCAAGGCTTCTCTTTCTGCAGTGGAGAGTCCGGCACTGCAAGGCTTCTCTTCCTGCAGTGAAGAGTCCGGCACTGCAAGGCTTCTCTTTCCGGCACTGCAAGGCTTCTCTTTCTGCAGAGGAGAGTCCGGCACTGCAAGGCTTCTCTTTCTGCAGTGAAGAGACCGGCACTGCAAGGCTTCTCTTTCTGCAGAGGAGAGTCCGGCACTGCAAGGCTTCTCTTTCCGGCACTGCAAGGCTTCTCTTTCTGCAGAGGAGAGTCCGGCACTGCAAGGCTTCTCTTTCCGGCACTGCAAGGCTTCTCTTTCTGCAGAGGAGAGTCCGGCACTGCAAGGCTTCTCTTTCCGGCACTGCAAGGCTTCTCTTTCTGCAGTGAAGAGTCTGGCACTGCAAGGCTTCTCTTTCCGGCACTGCAAGGCTTCTCTTTCTGCAGTGAAGAGTCCGGCACTGCAAGGCTTCTCTTTCCGGCACTGCAAGGCTTCTCTTTCCGGCACTGCAAGGCTTCTCTTTCCGGCACTGCAAGGCTTCTCTTTCTGCAGTGAAGAGTCCGGCACTGCAAGGCTTCTCTTTCCGGCACTGCAAGGCTTCTCTTTCTGCAGTGAAGAGTCCGGCACTGCAAGGCTTCTCTTTCCGGCACTGCAAGGCTTCTCTTTCCGGCACTGCAAGGCTTCTCTTTCTGCAGAGGAGAGTCCGGCACTGCAAGGCTTCTCTTTCTGCAGTGGAGAGTCCGGCACTGCAAGGCTTCTCTTTCCGGCACTGCAAGGCTTCTCTTTCTGCAGTGAAGAGTCCGGCACTGCAAGGCTTAAGCCACAGAGCAGCGCAGCTGGGATTGATGGCGAGGGAATACAAATGTCCAGACAGCACTCAAAGCAGAAGCATTCGGCAGCGTTGGGCTTGAGTTGGTTCTTGCCTGCTGGTCTCATGCAAACTGCAAACAGGTAGTTTATGTTTGACTCACACCCATGTGGACCTGAAAGGCGATAGGTGTGCTCTGCTGCGACCCTGCTGCAGGCATGATCTTCAGGCTTAATTAAAAAACCTATCAGCGGAATTATCCAATTATATGAATCAGAGGGGCTGGATGCTTAGTGGGTTGTGTTTACAAGAGGATGATATATGTCCAAGGTCTCAGCATGCTCTATGGGGCGAATGATTCAGTTGTGGTTCATGTCACAAAAGTTGTACAGTTTTTTTTCTAGGAGGAGGATGTGTCATGTCTAATTTGCATTCAGTCAACATTTCAGTGACAACATTTCCTGTTTTAGATTTTTTTAGGTTTTTTTTTTGTTTGTTTTATCTCCGTTCTTCTCTGTACCTTTGCTTTATACCAATGCCTTTATGTTAAAAGGAGAGTAAGGCAAGATGGAGGGAGGGAGGGAGGGAAAGGGATGGAACGATGGAGGGAGGGAGGGAGGGAAAGGGAAAGTACCCATGGGCTCGCTCATGAATTATTCAAAAGCAGGAGGCAAAAGAGGGAAAGACAGAGGGAGCAAGGGAGCTACTGAGAGAGGGAGAGAAGGAAAGAGAGAGAGAGAGATAGAGAGGAAAGAAGAGGGAAAAAAGGGAGAAAACAACATGTTAGGCTAATTAATCATGCCTCTAAATATAGATGAAGGGTCTGTTTTGTTGCACAAGTTATGAGTCTCTCCACGTAGGCAGAAACATGAGAGAGACATCAGAGAGAGAGAGAGAGCGAGGGGGAGAGAGGAAGAGAAAGAGAGAGGGGGAGGTGGAGAGAGAGAGAAAGAGAGAAGGGGAGGGGGAGAGAGAGAGAGAGAAAGAGGAAGAAGGAGAGAGAGGGGGGGAGAGAGCGAGAGAGAGGTAGGGAGAGAGGTAGGGAGAGAGAAGAAGAGAGAGCGAGAGAGAGGGGGGGGAAAGGATGGGCACACATCCCTGTGATTAAAGCAGGAAGCCACGCAGGGGGAAAAAAGCGACTCAATGCAAGTTAAGCATGTCTGCTAGGGCTTGTTCTCCTGACTCCGTGGCCTTACGGTGTTTATCAGCGGCAGGAGCGAGAACGGGGCGGTTCTTTTGATGCTCCCAAGCCTCCCAGAGTCATTACATTATGAGCGCATTACGAGCCGTGGCTGCGCTTCTGCGCCTGTCTGACAGCAGTACGTCTCTCTCTCTCACATCGGAAATGCTTAGAAGATAATGACCCGACGCAGCAGAGAGGAGTTGGCATCCACAATTCCACATCATAGTTAGTCAGGGAGTAGGGAATTCTGAAAGGTATCTTGTGTAGTTCTGTCATTTTAATGTGAGCTATTTAGACCAAATCTTTTAGGCCTGTGCGTATCAGTGGAAGTATTCAATGAAACAGTTAGCGTAATGGACTATCTCCATGTTATTATTATATAATTGGACCATATTATCTGAGGAGCCCGGATCCGCTTCATCCTTAATGCATTCAAAATGGATGCCATCATTGCTTGTTTACCCTCTGGTACACAGCATTAAGCAGGATATAGTATAGTATTGATCAGACAGTTAAATAGACAGACATCAGCAAGTCCAGCAGTTAAGTCCTGGCCAATCAGCTTGTGGCCTGCATGTGTTTTCTTTTCTGTCTTTTCATCGTCACATGATCAATAACTAATCTATCTTGAGGACACTAGAATCGGACATTACTGCCCTCTGGGGGGACCTGGCTGAGTTCCTTCCTCTCGCTCCCTGTGTATGTCTCTCTGGGCCAGGAGAGGCGGTGCAGCCATGTGTGTGTGTGTCTCTGTAGTGCTGGGACCCAAAAGGCTTCGTTAACCCCTGCATGTAGCAGGCTTTCATCTTTCCCTCCATAGGGCAAACGGATGGGACTTAGCCATGCATGCCTGCCCTACACACAGGGCTTTCACCTGCTCCCACGGGGGAAGACAGGAGGGCAGGAACACACAGAAGATGGAAAGTCTGATGACATTTTACCAGTGATTCTCTCTCTCTCTCTCTCTCTCTCTCTCTCTCTCTTCCTTTCCCTCTCTCTCACTCTTGCTTTCCCCTCTCTCTCTCTCGCTCTTCCCTTCCCTCTCTCTCTCTCTCTCTCTCTCTCTCTCTCTTTCTTTCCCACTCTCTCGCTCTTCCTTTCCCCTCTCTCTCTCTCTCTCTCTCTCTCTCTCTCTCGCTCTTCCCTTCCCTCTCTCTCTTTCTCTCTCTCCCTCTATCTATGACTCTCTCTCTTCGTCTCTCTGTCTGTTCACTTGTTCTCTCGTTGCATCAGCAACGTGAGGCAGAAGCCCATTGGAGACTTTCAACAACAAACAGATGCTAAATTATGCATTTGTGTGCTTGGTGCTGCTGTTTTGTAAACATCAACCGGAGGTCTCTGATCTTATTCCAGACTGTATCATTGATCGCAGACGTTGTGGTAAATTCCCAGACAGTGTCGTCCTGAAGATACTTTTTGGACCTAATGACTTTTGTTGTCCTCATTAAAGTGTGAATCCACCTCCACAACTGATCCGCTAAAGAGGATGTTTGCGTGTGATGCGACTGTATGAATTGATTCAGAGCCCTTTGTTGACCAAAACAACCGTGACGTGTTAAATTAACCTCATTACGCTTCATCTTCTTCTTAAATCTTTTTAAACTGAGATTCATTTGATGAGATATCTCATTCAGTCATGTACTGTATGCTCATGGCCACTTGCGTGACAGAAAATACAGAAAATAACTACATTCTTCAATTAAGACATGACAATTGAATCAATGGAGAAACATTCCAATTCAGTGTTATAAATGTACATCTATATACATATGTATGGATTTTTGCATTCTTCTCTTCTTATTAATTTTTATAGCAAATGAACATAGAATGGGATGTGAAATAATTTAATATAAAACAGATATAAGCTATGAAAGCAAGATTATTATAGCATAACTAATAACTCTGGAACATGTCAGGCAACATGGCAACCTGTCTCCAGTAAATGAAGTATGAATATAACAGAAATGATTGAATACAGTAGAACACAATAGAGAACAGAAATACATTCATGTCTCTGTCACTAGGTCTGTGCTCTTGTGCATGCCAAAGAAAATATGACTCCTTTTAAAAAGGGCCACCAAATTGCAGCGTTTGCAATTTCTGTGACATCTCTCTCTGAATAGATTATGATGTTGCTCACTAAGAGGTCAAAGGGTAGATCCCTGGGTGGGAACCTAGTTTATGAGAGAGGTTAAGAGAGCGAGGGGGGTTGGGGCAGGGATCAGGAGGGGTGGAGGAAGTGCTCAGAGGAGGCTGTACTGAGAGTGGTCCCCTCCATCCATTTGTCTGTGCGCGGGTCTGGAGAACCAGGTGTCGGCTGCCATGAGGGGACTGAGAGATGGTACATGGCAGGGCAGGCAGTGACTGCATTTACTGCTGCTGTGTGTGGAAGATGGAGCTGAGGATGGACAGTGGGGGTAATTGTGATGTTTATCCTAATTGCTGCGCGGGGCTGTCAGTTTGTGTTGAGTTGTGTTGAGTTGTGTTGTGCTGAGGTGAGATGAAAGGGCAGTGTGAATGCACATAGGTGGTGTTGTGTTGAGTTGTGTTGTGTTGTGTTGAGTTGTGTTGAGTTGTGTTGAGTTGTGTTGTGTTGTGTTGTGTTGTGTTGTGTTGTGTTGTGTTGTGTTGTGTTGAGTAGTGTTGTGTTGAGTTGTGTTGAGTTGTGTTGAGTTGAGTTGTGTTGTGTTGTGTTGTGTTGTGTTGTGTTGAGTTGTGTTGAGTTGTGTTGTGTTGTGTTGTGTTGTGTTGTGTTGTGTTGAGTTGTGTTGTGTTGTGTTGTGTTGTGTTGTGTTGTGTTGAGTTGTGTTGTGTTGTGTTGTGTTGTGTTGTGTTGTGTTGTGTTGTGTTGTGTTGTGTTGTGTTGAGTTGTGTTGAGTTGTGTTGTGTTGTGTTGTGTTGTGTTGTGTTGTGTTGTGTTGTGTTGTGTTGTGTTGTGTTGTGTTGAGTTGAGTTGTGTTGTGTTGTGTTGTGTTGTGTTGTGTTGTGTTGTGTTGTGTTGTGTTGAGTTGTGTTGTGTTGTGTTGTGTTGTGTTGTGTTGTGTTGTGTTGTGTTGTGTTGTGTTGAGTTGTGTTGTGTTGAGTTGTGTTGTGTTGTGTTGTGTTGAGTTGTGTTGTGTTGTGTTGAGTTGTGTTGTGTTGTGTTGTGTTGTGTTGTGTTGAGTTGAGTAGTGTTGTGTTGTGCTGAGAAGAAATGAAAGGGCAGTCTAAATGCACATAGGTGCTGCTGACTGGGAAACTGGAGAAAATTAGCAGTCCAGAACGTGGAGACAAAAGCCCTGCAGAGCTCCCTCTTCTTCACCATCAGCAATTTTATTTTTTTCAAACGTGACATAAACCTTGTAAAACAATGCTTACGATGCATTTATGCTGGCTGTTTACGGTGCCCACAGAGCTCCAGGCTTCTGTTGGTGCATCCATCAGATATACAACAATACACCATCTAGGCTATTTCTGTGCCAGGACATTTGTCAGGTCTAAGTGCTGGAAGTGAGGTACGGTAACAGTGATGTCAACATAGACAAGTACCTCGTCTCATCTTATTTTTTTTGGTTCATAACCCATTTCACATACCTCCCCGTTAACCTGTTTATTGACAAAAGCATGAAATGCACAGAAGTCATAAAAATTGATGCCAGTTGTTTTTGAAGTCTCAGAGGGAAATAGAGAGAGAGAGAGGAACAGTGAAATGACACAGAGCATCAGACAGAGAGAGAGAGAGAGAGAGAGAGAGAGAGAGAGAGAGAGAGAGAGAGAGAGAGAGAGAGGAACAGTGAAGTGACACAGAGCATCAGACAGAGAGAGAGAGAGAGAGAGAGAGAGAGAGAGAGAGAGAGAGGGACAGTGAAATGACACAGAGCATCAGACAGAGAGAGAGAGAGAGAGAGAGAGAGAGAGAGAGAGAGAGAGAGAGAGGGACAGTGAAATGACACAGAGCATCAGACAGAGAGAGAGAGAGAGAGAGAGAGAGAGAGAGAGAGAGGGACAGTGAAATGACACAGAGCATCAGACAGAGAGAGAGAGAGAGAGAGAGAGAGAGAGAGAGAGAGAGAGAGAGGGACAGTGAAGTGACACAGAGCAACAGACAGAGAGAGAGAGAGAGAGAGAGAGAGAGAGAGAGAGAGAGGGAGAGAGAGAGAGAGAGAGAGAGGGAAGTGACACAGAGCAACAGACAGAGAGAGAGAGAGAGAGAGAGAGAGAGAGAGAGAGAGAGAGAGAGAGAGAGGGACAGTGAAATGACACAGAGCATCAGACAGAGAGAGAGAGAGAGAGGGAGAAGGGAGACTATGCGTCCACTGTAATATGAACGCTGTCGAAAATGAGCCTCATTTTCTTACGGAATGTGCAAAGTACCAAAATATAAGAAATGCATATTTCAACCAATTTGAAAACATCCACCCTGGTTTCATGAACCTAGATAACCAACAGAAACTGCCATTCCTCCTGGGGGAAATTGAGACATGTATCTTTTTGGCTTCTGAATATGTGCAGTCCTGCCACATCCTCCGTGAGCAGGCCATATCACCTATAAACATAGGCCTGAACTCATAGTTTTTTTGTTTGTTTGTTTTTTTATCTATTCTAATCTATTACTGTATATGTTTTTTTTTTATTATTATTATTATTCTTTATGTAATTATTATAATTAATGAATTGTAATGACTACTTTTTTATGTATCTATTCGTTTTACTTGGTATTTACATAATTTATCTGTTCCTGCATTACCAATTCTTATTTTTACTATTGTTATTATTATATTGTTATTATTATTAGTGCTTTGGCAACAGTGTATTATACATTCATGCCAATAAAGCCATTTTGAATTGAATTGAATTGAATTGAATTGAATTGAGAGAGAGAGAGAGAGAGAGAGAGAGAGAGAGAGAGAGAGGGAAGTGACACAGAGCAACAGACAGAGAGAGAGAGAGAGAGAGAGAGAGAGAGAGAGAGAGAGAGAGAGAGAGAGAGAGAGGGACAGTGAAGTGACACAGAGCAACAGACAGAGAGAGAGAAAAAACACAAGGCCATTTACTGATATTGGGCATTCCTTAGACAACAGGCCAACATGAATTTATGAAAAGCATAGATCCTGTCTGCGCTCAAAGTCCATTATACAAAGCCTTGTTTGTTTGTTTGTTTGTTTGTTTGTTCGCCTGTTTTTGTTTATTGGTTTGTTGGTTGGTTTATTTGATTAATTTTCCTTTGAAATTGGAGAGAGGGCCACTAGCAGTTACAGTTATGACTGACACAGCGGATGCTGCTTAAAGCTTGAACACAACACAAATTGCTATTAATCTACAGCTACAGATCTGAGTGAGATTTGTCACATCCTTGATTGCAGGGCCCTGACCCAACCCTTTGCAACTTTAAATTAAGTCGTTTTTTAAACAGCCCAGATAAATGAAACTAATAACTAGAGCACTGAAGCACATGAAGGGGTGATTGGTTAAGGTTAATTGATTTATTGACTACTTCAAAGCTTGATTTGTTATGTACTCTATGAGTGAAATATAGCATAATAAATACAATACAATATAGCAACACTCAGTATGCACTGCGGAAGTTTAAATCTTTATATAATATAATATCTTAAATCAAGGCAATATACTGTATGCTTGTTTTTGTCTGACAAAGCTATTTCTTACTACCAGACATTTTGCATGTTAGAGCATTTCACTTGCTTCAGGCGTTTCAGTCCTTAAATACCTTAATAAGGTATTATAACTTGTTACTGAGATTGTATTAGTGGTTCTATGCAAGTTAATGCTTGAAACTAGTTTGATTACCACTGACAAGTACAAAGCTGCTTTGTCAAAGCCAGAATCAAGACAAATGTACTTGTTTTTAGTCTGGGCACACTAGTATTAGGATCAATTTGGGATCTTTTTTTTTTGGCAAGTCAAATGTTCCTGTTCTGTTGGCAGATCATTTTGCCTATTTTAAGTAACATATCCCCCATTTTATTACTTTTTTTTGTCTTGTTTTTAAAAGCAGAATGTTTGCAGTGTGGTGGTGCTTTCTCCCCTCAAATCATCACTGTCTTAACTCAGTGTGATAACAATAACATTAAAAGTGGCATCGTGTCTAAAAAATGTCAGATGCTCAATCAATACCATTATTTGCATGTGAAATGTATTCTTATTCAATTCCTAGCAGTTATGCGGATCATTTACCACAGAAAAAAAGCATGTTGTTCCTGCCTTTTCACCTGACGGTATATATATATATAGTGTTTCTGTGTCCCTCTTTGTCTGCGCTGCAGCGTGGGGGCCTTGAGAGGCTGGCCTGCAGCGTGGGGGCCTTGAGAGGCTGGCCTGCTGCGTTTAGCCATTCCAACACGGTGTGCAGCATTAACTTGATAAATCACATCAGCTCGCGCAAATGTGTGGAAAACAGGCCTGTGACTAAACCATTTAGAGTGGTGGACTAAACACACCAAGGAGCCATTAATTTTCATTGTTTAGAACCGCTCCTTCAAGATGAGCGTCCGTACTGCGCTGTGTGTGTGTGTGTGTGTGTTTGTGTGTTCTGTGTGTGTGTGTGTGTGTGTGTGTGTGTGTGTTCTGTGTGTGTGTGTGTGTGTGTGTGTGTGTGTGTGTGTGTGTGTGTGTGTGAGTGCGTGCGTGGGTGCGTTTGTGGGTGGGTGGGTGTTTGTGTGTGTGTGTGGGTCAATGTGTGTTTCTGTGCATTTCAGCAGCTTCAGCCTTAAACATGTCTTACTCTCAGTTGCTAAGGGCCAGTTGGCTGAGCATGACATTAGCAACACTCAGGACATGGGTTCACTTCCCCTGGTGCACATGAACAGTGCAGAGTAAGGTCCTACAGGCTTGCACTGTGAAGCGTAACTAGCCTGAGGTGTTCTGTGGTTGGCAAGCAGTGGCTCAGGAGGCAGAGACGATGTTGGGTCAAGCATGGCTCATTTTGGCTGTGCGCCAAAGAGTCTGACTAAGACATTTAACTCTGCTCTCGGTGTCTTCATATAGATTGCGACGCCGATGAATATGTTTTCAGCAACTCAGAAGTAACGACCGCCAAAACACACACACACACACACACACACACACACACTGACACACACACACACACACACACACACAAACACACACACACACACACACACACACACACACACACACACACACACACACACACACACACACACACACACACAGTCTGCTGACTAGAACAGTGAAAGTACATGCAGCCTATTTACCCTCGTTTCGACGGCAGCAGAGGCAGTCTAATTTGGGCACGACATTAGAAAACTAAAGGAGGTTAAGTGTTATTGTCATACTTTTTTAGAGACACTGACCTACTCTAATTAAGAGTATTTGTTACTAATTTCATGTTGACCTGCTTTTGTTTTCATCCATTTGGGGCTACGGCTTTGAGTTATGATTTTGGATGCACTAGACTCAAACCTGTGTGTGTGTGTGTGTGTGTGTGTGTGTGTGTGTGTGTGTGTGTGTGTGTGTGTGTGTGTGTGTGTGTGTGTTTAGGTGTGTGTGTGTGTGTGTGTGTGTGTCAGTGTGTGTGTGTGTGTGTGTGTTTTGGCGGTCGTTACTTCAGAGTTTGGCGGGGAACCCTGTCGATTACTGGCTGGTGAACGCTGAGCGTTTTCCGTGCGCTTTTCAGAGCTGAGGCCTTTGTCCTCCACTGGCCCCCTGGCCGACTGAAGAGGCTGACTTAAATGTCACAGTCAAGTCACGATCAATATCAGTGTCAAGTCACAATTCACCATCCACTGGCCTGTTAGCTCGGGATAAATAGCAGTTCCTCCATAAAAGGGGAGATCTCCTCCATGTTAGGGACGATACCAAGGCCTGGGAGGAGACGTAATAGTATGAATTGTTCGTGTCGTTTTGAAAAAGCTGATCAGAGGCCACATGGGTGTCGAGAGTGTGACACCACGGGTCCTTAGCTGCAGGGAAAGATAGAGACGAAAGCAACACTCCTGAGACAGAAATCACAGAGCAACTGCAAGCAAATGGTCTGTGTTATCGAACCCCCTTACCAAGACATTGCAAATCGTGACTAAACTCATCAAATGCTCCCTTTAGGTCAAATTTCATCACATGGTAAGTGCATGTTACTTTAAGAACCTACTTGTGGACCATGCTAAGCTTGTGAGCATCTCCACGTAGAGAAGTCAAACAGCAAAGTGATGACACGGTCAGATATTTCAGACACAGACCATATACAAGTGGTAGGCTTAGGATTTCACTGGGGTGAAAACAAGCACAGGGTGTCTGTGTGCTGTACATCTGTGTTACAGTGTACTAATAGTTATGACTACAATGTTACAAGGCAACTGTCACTTGACACATGCGTTACATGGATACATTTGTTTGTACAAAATGTGTTTGTAAACTATCTACAGTATTCAGATATAAACAAACGATCTGTTGAAACTGTGTGATCGACAATGTATGGTTAAGGTCAGGGTTAGTGATTAGGTTTGGTTAAGGGTGAGTTCAGCGAACAATTAAAAAGACTGAATTTGCATCTCAACAAACCATCTGTTAAGTCTCTATCAGCATTTCCAGAACTGGCATTGTCCCGAAAATCAGGCATAAAAGCAGAACCCTTTTCTGCACACACTTCTCCACTGTGGTTCCCAATTAGGCGGCCATTAGGACTTAATCCTAAAACATTTAATTACACAACCCGCCACTGCGCTTGTAACAAGTTCCGCCACCTCTCTCCCTCAAAGTTCAGTGGCATTAATTAATAACTGTTTAACATGGGATTAAGACCACGAGTCAAGATGTTAAATACTTTCTGTGGGCTTTAGCCGAATGGCTAGGGGATCGGAGGCTCCGCTGCTGAGATTCACAATGATGGCCCACAGTTCCCAAACTAAAGATTCTCTGAGGAAGCAGCTGCTCTCCCCAGCAATTGGTTAATCGCTAATTAACGCTATTTAATTTCTCACGGACCACTGCATTTGAGCAGTCTGGCATTTTGTGAGTATCACGCAAATATTACCTAAGGCTCCTCTTTTCTTTTTCACAGCTTGGAAAGTCCCCCCCAACCCCCCTTACCCACCACCACCTCCTGCCCCCAATTCAATGGTTATTACTCGACTCTCGGTTTAGTCACTTGTACATCGGTTGCTGTTGGCAAACAAATCTGGGGGTTTCAAGAAAACATTGGCAAGGTGGTGGACCCAGTGTGCACTGCAATAACAAACGAGGATCCGCCAGTGTTGGCAATGCGCTATCTACAAGGGTAAAAAAAAAAAACCTACAGCACAGAGTGTTGTGTGGTCTTTCATCTGAAACTTAAGTCAGGAATTGATTTGTCTCCAGGAAAAGCTGGCCAGGATAAAAAAGACAACAACTGTCTTAAGGCAAGTTTAAGTCATTCCGGATTAGACTGCGCTGGATTTAGGATCAATGCAGTTGTTATTCCTGGGTTAGCTTGGCACACCAACCAAAAGGCTTACTAAAAACAGAGAAGGCTTTGTGGATAGGATTTCATGGGGTAAAAAAGAAAAACGCCCATGAATGTGACAAATAAAGGCTTTTAAAGAGGCTGACGGGACAGAGCGGTCACTGTGGATTTATAGCCAACACCAACAAAGCCCTCTCTAAATAAATCACTCCAGTAAGGGATATAACAAGAAACCTTCCCAGATTGTCTGTCGACTCATTAAACCATTCTGTGTGATTATATGCAGACAGCTACTAATAAATGGTGGGTTAATTGCTCACGCTCCCCTTACTTTAACCTGGCAGTTAATTACCTCTCCCCTTCAGGGTAGTGTCATTAGAAAATATAGGGCTCATTAAAATGAAATGATAACTTAATACCTTATAATCTGCTATTTTCTTTGGGACATGAGGGGACGATAAAGCAATTTGAGTGTTGAGCGACGCATATTTCCAATCTCAAGCACAGATGTATGCGTAGTGTTCCTGTAAGGTGCATGGTGGAGGTGGCCTTTTAAAGGCTCCCATGAAAACTAACATCAGCTGATCATGGGTATAAGGGACTGGCATAAATGCACAATGCACTTAAATACACATGGCATATTGAAAGTGCCTGAAAGCCAAATGTTCACATAAATACACATGGCATATTGAAAGTGCCTGAAA
>NC_137927.1:30108450-30128450 GCF_963457725.1 Sprattus sprattus
CAGCACCTGGAGATCGATCACTGGCCCTCGCTGGACACGTTCCCGGCCAACACGCTGCACGGCCTGAACCTCACCACGCTGTCCATCACCAACACCAACCTGACGGAGCTGCCGGCGCGTGCGCTGAGCCATCTGACCCACCTGACCCACCTCAACCTCTCCTTCAACCCCATACGGCACATCAGCGAGACCATGCTGCAGGGTCTAGTACGGCTGGAGGTGCTGCACCTGGCCGGGGCTCACCTGAGCGCCATCGCGCCCCATGCATTCCACGGCCTGTACCACCTGCGGCTTCTTAACGTCTCGCACAACCGTCTGGACACGCTACAGATCAGCGTGTTCCAGGCGCCCGAGGCCCTGCGCGTGCTGCAGATCGACCACAACCCCCTTGTGTGCGACTGCCGTCTCATGTGGCTGCTGCAGAAGCCCCACGCGCTCTCCTTTGGCGAGGCGCAGCCCGAGTGCATGCCGGTGGACGGCTCCCCCCGCGGACGTCCCTACAAGGTCAGGGAGGCCCTGCACTCCAACCACGTCACCTGCATCAAGCCCAAGATCGACGAGAACAAGACCCAGATGCTGTCGGTGGACGAGGGCCAGCGCGCGCTCCTGCACTGCAGCGCCAAAGGAAAGCCCAACCCGGTGGTGTCGTGGCTGACACCGCGCCGGCAGCACTTGACCCGGAGCCGCGGCCGCGCAATGCTCCACGGCAACGGCACACTGGAGATCCGACCGGTGGAGGCGCAGGACGGCGGGGTGTACATCTGTGTGGCGTCCAACGCGGCGGGCAACGACACGGTCAGGGTTTCCCTGGCGGTGAAAAACCTGGGCTCACTCTATGCCAACAGGACCCAGTTCTATACCGACTCGGCCAACACCACTGCCAATGGAACCGCCCCGCCAAACATGACGTATGGCCTGGACCTAAAGACCATTCTGGTATCCACAGCGATGGGCTGTTTCACTTTCCTAGGCGTGGTTTTGTTCTGCTTTCTCCTTCTGTTTGTTTGGAGCCGGGGCAAGGGTAAGCATAAAAACAACATCGATATCGAGTACGTCCCACGCTCCAAGTCCAGTGGGGGATCAACAGATGGCACAGACCAAGGGGCCGGCCCGAGGCGCTTCAACATGAAGATGATCTGACACTGAGGAATTATCAATTTAGGAATTATGCAGTCGTGGAATTGTTTTTCTCTGTTCATTTTTTGGTTTATATTTGTGCATTTTTGGGCAAAAGGGACCCCTGGAGAAAAACCAACTGCCAAAACGGCAATCACGAGGGAACAAACCTTCTAAGAGGTGGATGTTTGGTGCCCTCAGCATATTCCTGATGCACTGGCTGGGTGAAAGGAGACACACTATAAATCCCTGAACACAACCACTGAACATTTAACATGAACACAGGATGCAGTTACTCGGTTGGTGGTTGACGACTCTTCACACTTTCTACGCCCGTCAGGAATCCATTGGGGGTGAATTCAAGGACATTGCAGAGTCATGTACAGAGGATATTTGTAAAAGTATTACTGTTATTTGTTGTGGCCAGGGCCATGCTTATTCACTGCAGTGGAACACTGGCTCCTAGTGTGTTCTTATCCCTTCATGCTCCGGCATATATGTACGTAATGCTCTATTATGTATATGTATGTAAACACTTGTGCAAAGCCACTTTTTTTCTTGTTTATCTTTTCTGTTATTTACTCTTGCAATACCCATGGGAGACAATATAAGCCGATACTTACTGTTGCCCACCCCTCCAATCAATGATCAAGCCAATATTTTACACCTGAATCCGTTCAAAGCAACTAGCAAGGGCTTTAACAGCGTGTGCGAGCATGCGCAAGAAGGAGTGTGAAAGGTTCCCGACCTGCTCCAAGCCCCCGAGCCCCTCCCCACCTGAAGAATACTATTTTTTATTGGTGTCATGAAAATATGAAGAGAATTTATTTATCAAAATGCTTTGAAGTTTAAAGTGAATAAAACAATGATGAATACTCTGAAATTGTTTAAGAAAAGAGCATACTTTTTGATTATATTGCTGATATCATGATGTTTTAAAAAAAAAAAAATAGCTCATGGATTACTTGCATTTTGTTTTGTTTTTTTAACCCTTTGACCTTAACATTTTCCTGTTGTCAAACTGTCTTCATCTCTGCAGTGAAATTGACATCACTTTTTTCCCAAAACAGAATTTGGAATTTGTTGTGGTAGTTTCTCATTTTGTTGTTGAATCATTTAGATTGTGACCAGTTCAAAGTAAAAGAAAAAAAACAATAACATGTATGTGAAATAAAGAATATTAATTTGTACACTGTTTGTATTCGTTGCCATTTAAACTGAAATCTCACAGGATTTTCTTCCATTCTCCAATTGAAGTTTATCCATGTTTTGATCCATTTATAGGTTATTGGTTATGCTGCTCCTGCAGTCCAGACTCATGTATAGTCAATGACTAGACCTTACCAGCAAATAAATGACAAATATATTTTAATGAGCTTAAGCCCAGGGCTAGTAAGGGATTGTGTATGCCAAATGGATATTGATATTGATACTGATAATAGATTGATATTGATATGAACAACCAAACAAAACGGAAAAGTAAAGACAGAATGTTATATTTCTCAATACTTACCACACCATGTTAAAAACAAAAAGCAAAAACATTTTAGATTTTAGCAAAAGGAGAAATGCTATAAAGCTTGCACCTGTTTTCACACACTCATTTCTTCACAGAAAAGCGGGCTCTCACCGCATGTACTTTACCTGTATATTTCCTGCAGTACTTGAGCTATGGCTTACAAACAGGTTCCAACATTTGTCCCTCAGTCAGAGACATAAGTCACATACTGTATCTTAACGATATAAATTGTCATTCCTCTGAAAAATGTCTGACATAACTGCTTGAGTCTGGATGAATCTCACAAGATAAGCCAGGGGCAGCGCTTCCAGAACCAGATGCTTTTAAAGCCTTATCTTTCAGAAGGAGCATCTCCATAGGAACAGAGTGCTGTCAGCATCAGGACCGCTGGACATGCGGATAACACTGTGACTCTTTCAAAATGAGCCTAGCAGACGGCGAGTGACTGAGCGACCGACCGACCGACCGACCGACCGACCGACCGACCGACCGACCGACCGACCGACCGACCGACCAACCGACTGACTAACTCTACGTGCGTCAGAGGAAACTTGTAAGGACTCCTGATGCAGCACCTGACAGGGCTCCGCCGGTAGAACCACTCTAGCAGATAGCACACAGAGCCTGTTAGGGAAAACAAGAACACATGCTGGGTTCCTGTTTGGTAGACGCCCAATGAAGCCGTGATTCTCATCATCATCGCTGTCGTGTTTGATGTTTTTACTTCTCTTTCATGTGGTCAGGCTTGACAGGTTAGTCCTCAATATATAATTCCTTCCAAAGCAGGGAACGATGTATAATGCAAGTAAAGAAATATGCCAGATGTATTTACTAACTTGCATATCCCTACCATTCAGATAATGTCAAATAGAATATGTTAAATGTTAAAATATATATGACATTATAAAACAATATATAATATGACACAGTAAACAAATTTGAATGATCATAGCCACAACATTGTTTGGGTATTGGGATGGATGGCATAGTAAGTGGCAATTTAAACATCACCTAACACTGACTTCTCAATCCCTATTCTGTTGCACATTGATAGACAATATACAAATACAGACCTGTAGCGAAGGGAGACAGTTAGGTTCTTTGAGGATCAACATGACATGAGGAAACATTTGAAAAAAACACAAAGAAATGTACAAAGAACAAGAGATGCATTTCCACCAGGAACGCACACACACACACACACACACACACACACACACACACACACACACACACACACACACACCAGTTTCAGGGGACCATGATTTGTCTTACTCTATGCATCTACATGGCCATGAAGGCTTCAACCTATTTAAGCTAAAAATGTAAATTTCAACCTTTACCCGAATTTGATTCACTTCATGTATATAATTGTACTTGCTTTGAAATATTAATAACTCAGTGAATTACAGTATAGGCATAGCTCATGGTAAACATGTAAACTCAGGCTGTAAGCTAAGTATAGCAATGGAATGTTTTGATTAGCTCAGTGTTGCTATAAGAGGCCAGTGATTGACATCTCTGAGCCACCCTCGACACCCACACACACACACACACACACACACACACACCCCACACATACACAAACACACACACACACACACACACACACACACATACACAAACAAAAAGACAACACGTGCAAAGATATCAACATATTTGCACAGACTTTCGTAAAAAGGTCGGTAACACTTTATTTGAAGGTAGCGTCATAGTAGCGACATGACACTGTCATAACTGTGATATGACACAGTCATGAACGTGTCATAAACACTATGTCAATGTCATTAACGTTAACGACTGCTGTCATTAAGTGTCATTCGGGTTTTGTCATGACAAGTGTCGAGACATTGTTTAGGTTGTCTTGATTATGACAACTTGACATTAATCAAAGTGACATGACCAGAAGTTGTCTTTGTCATGACAACTTGACAATACATTTGTTTGGGATGTCCTTATTATGACAACTTGACATTAATCAAAGTGACATGACCAGAAAATGTACACTGATGGGCCATGTACACAATACAGGCAAAAGGGAAATGTCTTCTTGTTCTGTACAGAGCTGTACAAGAGCGGTTTCACAAGTGGTACATGGAGTATGAGGTTTCATCATTATCCATGGATAGAGTATGAGGTTTTGGGTCTCACTGCTTATCTGTTAAGAATTACAGTCGTGTTACGGATATTTCCTTCTTCTTACATCTCTGCATTATCCTAGTGATGTGTTTTACTATTTACTGCAGATCAAACATGTAAAAAATATGTTAAAGTGCACATCATTTAAATCACTGAAAGTCAGTTATAGAAGACATTACAAAGCAGCTCTTGAAAATGTACATCCTGGAACCCGTTTATTTCAGTCACTATTATGCATTAAGTAAGGGATAACGGCCGACGAGCTGTACAGTTCTACAAATGTGAAGGCGCCATTAATGCTGAAAAGTACATAGAGATTTTTGAGCAGCATTATGATGCCTTAAAAACGACATCTTTTCCGGGGATGCCCATGTTTTTTTCAACAAGACAATGCAAAACCACATTCAGCACAGATTTCAAAGGCATGGCTGAGGAAGAAGAGTGTTTGGGTGTTGGACTGGTCCGTAACCTTGCACATATAATTATAATAATCATTATGTCAACTTGACATAAACACAAAAATAGATATTAGCATAGTTTACTAATGTCAAGTTGTCATGAGAAACATTTTCTGGTCATGTCACTTTGATTAATGTCAAGTTGTCATAATAAGGACATCCCAAACAAATTGATTGTCAAGTTGTCATGACAAAGACAACTTCTGGTCATGTCAATTTGATTAATGTCAAGTTGTCATAATCAAGACAACCTAAACAATGTCAACTTGTCATGACAAAACCCGAATGACACTTAATGACAGCAGTCATTAACGTTAATGACATTGACATAATGTTTATGACACATTCATGATTGTGTCATATCACAGTTATGACAGTGTCATGTCGCTACTATGACGCTACCTTCAAATAAAGTGTTACCAAAAGGTCTATGTTCGCCCCATAGAGGTAAGTAGCTGTCAGGGTTCCCACGGGTCATGGAATTTCTGGAATATCATGGAATTTCATAAAAGTTTTTCCAGACCTGGAAAGTCATGGAATTTTACCATTTTGCATGCACAGTCCTGGAATATCATGGAATTTTCTTAACAGTTGTGTAGAAGCAAAACTTGTGTGCATTTTGTTGCTTTACTTTTTAGTTTTGTGTACAACTTTGTTTTCATACGCTTTGCAAATCTGACGGAATATGCACAGTAATGTAAGCACTCTGAGATTCCTTTGAATGAAAAGTGCGTTAAAAATAAAATGAATTATTATTATTATTTATTATTAATGTTAGTGGTCTGATGAACATCAATTTAAAAGTTGATGTTAGCAAACCACCAATCATGGACTGTTGTCTTTTTTAGCCAGCTATACGGTCTGGTGTGTTCATGAACGCTTCGACAGTGCTTCAGTGGTGACGTTGGTGGTGTCAGTCACAAATATTGGCATTGGTTTTGTTTGGCAAATCTCAAATTTCAGCCAAGAAGGGTGGTTGTTTTTGACATTTACAGTTAAGTTTTACATATCTGGTTGTGTAAAGCTTCGTATAGACAAAGAACAGCTCTAGGGGTGAATATAATCTTCAGTTTTCACACTTTTAAAAACTTTTTAACATTTTCTTTTTACGGAAGTGGTCATGGAAATTCTGTTTTTTGGGTCTGGAAAGTCATGGAAAATCATGGAATTTTATATTTGACTTCGAGTGGGAACCCTGAGCTGTACATTGATGAAGGTGCTGATCTGCTGTGTATTGAAACATCGTTGACTTGTGACCTATAACTGGTACAGTGACGGAGTAAGCCACGCAGTGTAAACAGCAGTCTCTCACTCCCACAGAAGCTTCTAGATCCGCCTGTAGCTCACACACTGCTTCAGAACACACACAGGCTTAGCCAGATCAGTTTCCTACCACTACAGTGAAAGCCCCAGGAGATGATTTTAAAAGACAGGTACTGATTAGGCCCAATCCACAGTTGCACTGATATCATTATCTGATCATTACAGCTGCAATGGATCCATTTAGCACATGACCCACAAGAAACACTTAGCAAAGTTAGCTCTGCGAGCAAAGGATGCATAAGTATGAGTGACCGAGGCGGAATCCCCACATTTTGGGATGTGGCTAACTGGAGTCGGTGGTGATGACGTTGCAGGAGATGGTTGCTTCTATATGGTGGCTTTTTTTTTTTCTTTTAAAGGGGAATCTGTTTCATTGACCCCAAATCATGTGCTCAAAATAAACAAACACAATTCCAAAACAGAAACATTACTCAAAGTACTCCCAAAACTAGGCACACAGTATTCTCTCTTCTCAACACTGTTTTCACTTGACCTCACAGCAGGCAGGTGTTCTTTAAAAGCATGCCTCTCACATGCCTCTCTAATCCTCCCCTTTCAGGAATGATGCACCCTTTAAATAACATGTAGGTCGTTTTGGAAGAAAGTGTCTGCTTAATGTCTAAACTATAACTATATAACTACTGTATATGGGCCCCTCACAATGACCAGATCTCCTATGGGTTTTTGGTTGGTGTGTCTGTATGCACCTTCACAGCCAGGGACGTGCACAGGAATTTTGAGGGGCAGATGCTCTGGCCTGAAAAAAGGGCACCATATATGTTATACATTTCTACAACTTAAAACTCTCCTTTTCTGACAACGTTAAAGCAGTTTTTTCATCGACACAGAAGAAAACAAACGGGACCGTCTCTTAAGGGAGAAAATGCAGGCTCAGGTGCCGGTCGCGTGCAGTAACAGAGTAAACAGAGGAGGGCGCATGCCCCCCTCCCCCTACTGACTTTCACTGTCGTTGCCCATAGGCTTATCGATTGGAAGTGAAGAAGGCTACACTCTTTAAATAACATGAAGGTCTTTTTGGATACAAGTGTCTGCTAAATGTCTTAACTATAACTATATAACTACTGTATATGGGCCCCTCACGATGACCAGATCTCCCATGGGTGTTTGGTCGGTGTATCTATCTGTATGCACCTTCACAGCACATATGGAAATAATAGGACTTGCTCAATGCAGGCCTTCAATGTCATTAGTATGCAGCCAAGACAGGTTCCGCGGGAGGCATAAACTGCCCCTACATCATGTTAAACAAATGGCAGAGCTGCTGATGCGATCAGGCTGATATCCAGCCTTTTTTGCTTTTCTCTCTCTACCTCTATCTCTCCCCCCTCTCTCTCTCTCTTCCCCTCCCTCTCTCTCCCCCCTCCCTCTCTCTCTCTCTCCCTCTCCCCCCCTCTCTCCCTCCCTCTCTCCCCCCCATCTCTCTCCCTCCCCCCCCCCCCTCTCTCTCTCTCTCTCCCTCTCGCTCTCTCTCTATCTCTCTCTCTCTCCCTCTAGGGCTGTGTGCTTTCTGCTGAGTCATTCAGGACACTAACCTGATCAAGCTGATCTGGGGTCAGATGAGCTCACCTCATAGTCATGGCCATGGGGGGAAAGTAAGCCTGAAAACGGTTTGAGGTTTTTGTAAATTATCGACTAGGAGTTTTATAGAAATCTGTAACTGCTCCTTGCTGATGTCCAGTCATTTTCAAAGCTGAATGTGTTTCTTTGAAAAACTCTTAAAAAAGCAGCTTTAATTTAGTAAATCCAAAAAAAAATCATCATCACCTATTTTTAAACACCAGGGTGTGTATGGTGTTAAAAAAGAAACAATGCCTCCTTTCGTATATTAGTCCTAACTGATTTCACGGATGAAATTCTTTTTTAAACGCCCTATTTTGAGGTCGAAAACAGTTGGCAATTGGTCAGGATGACTTCAATTACAGATATCATCCCTTTATACTGAATACGTCAAACAAGATTACTGTGTGAGAAGATGGCAGGCCAGGAGCACTTTTGTAGTGCTTCTTTACATTTATTCAATTCAATTCAATTCAATTTTATTGGTATAGCGTCATAACAATACAATTGCCTCTAGGCGCTTAACAGAGCCCAGAGTCTACAATTATTTATTGACATATAATTACAGTCAAAGCCGTCTATAAATGCCCTAGGCACATCCCTTCATGACTGTTATGTTGTTGATCAGGGTATGTGATTTTGAGCCTGTGAAAAAAGAAAGTCGTTTGCTCGCTCAGATTCCATGAACAGGAAACATTATTTTTGTTCAGATCCATATAGCCCATCTACCAAGAGTTTTAGGAGAGTTAATTAAGGCCTTGGATGTAAAAGGTCCAAACATGCGTAACGTGATATATTCTATTTATTAATCTAAATTAATCTAATGGAACACATTTGCAACGTCAGAGCTAGGTACTGAAATGAGAAATGTATAGCTTACATCTTTTATTAAAGTTAAATGTTTCAGCAGACATTCTGGCTCCTGTGCAACTCGACGGAGCAGAAGAGGTCAGCTCCTAGAAGTTTTGGGATGGAAACTGGGGTTTTCTTAGTAGGCTTTATCCACTTCTTTCCCCAATAGCATAGCCCACGTATGGTGTGGGGATGCAAAATAATTATCTTCAGTGTTTACTGCAGCAGCATATCAGGTTAGTCTCTGGTCACTATGGTACCCAACATTCATTTGATTGAAATTGTACCCTTTACCTGTTTTTTTTTTACTTAAAATTATTCTGAGAACAAACTTAAGGCTTCTCGGTGCAGTCGACGCATCAGAACCCCAGCAGAAGTGAACAGGTGTGTGAGAGCCTGCATAGCTGCATCTGAACCCCAGCAGAAGTGAACAGGTGTGTGAGAGCCTGCATAGCTGCAACAGAACCCCAGCAGAAGTGAACAGGTGATTGAGAGCCTGCATAGCTGCATCTGAACCCCAGCAGAAGTGAACAGGTGTGTGAGAGCCTGCATAGCTGCATCTGAACCCCAGCAGAAGTGAACAGGTGTGTGAGAGCCTGCATAGCTGCATCTGAACCCCAGCAGAAGTGAACAGGTGAGTGAGAGCCTGCATAGCTGCATCTGAACCCCAGCAGAAGTGAACAGGTGTGTGAGAGCCTGCATAGCTGCATCTGAACCCCAGCAGAAGTGAACAGGTGTGTGAGAGCCTGCATAGCTGCATCTGAACCCCAGCAGAAGTGAACAGGTGTGTGAGAGCCTGCATAGCTGCAACAGAACCCCAGCAGAAGTGAACAGGTGTGTGAGAGCCTGCATAGCTGCATCTGAACCCCAGCAGAAGTGAACAGGTGTGTGAGAGCCTGCATAGCTGCATCAGAACCCCATCAGAAGTGAACAGGTGAGTGAGAGCCTGCATAGCTGCATCTGAACCCCAGCAGAAGTGAACAGGTGTGTGAGAGCCTGCATAGCTGCATCTGAACCCCAGCAGAAGTGAACAGGTGTGTGAGAGCCTGCATAGCTGCATCTGAACCCCAGCAGAAGTGAACAGGTGATTGAGAGCCTGCATAGCTGCATCAGAACCCCAGCAGAAGTGAACAGGTGTGTGAGAGCCTGCGTAGCTGCATCTGAACCCCAGCAGAAGTGAACAGGTGTGTGAGAGCCTGCATAGCTGCATCTGAACCCCAGCAGAAGTGAACAGGTGATTGAGAGCCTGCATAGCTGCATCTGAACCCCAGCAGAAGTGAACAGGTGTGTGAGAGCCTGCATAGCTGCAACAGAACCCCAGCAGAAGTGAACAGGTGTGTGAGAGCCTGCATAGCTGCGTCTGAACCCCAGCAGAAGTGAACAGGTGATTGAAAGCCTGCATAGCTGCATCTGTACCCCAGCAGAAGTGAACAGGTGTGTGAGAGCCTGCATAGCTGCAACAGAACCCCAGCAGAAGTGAACAGGTGTGTGAGAGCCTGCATAGCTGCGTCTGAACCCCAGCAGAAGTGAACAGGTGAGTGAGAGCCTGCATAGCTGCAACAGAACCCCAGCAGAAGTGAACAGGTGAGTGAGAGCCTGCATAGCTGCATCTGAACCCCAGCAGAAGTGAACAGGTGAGTGAGAGCCTGCATAGCTTCATCAGAACCCCAGCAGAAGTGAACAGGTGTGTGAGAGCCTGCATAGCTGCATCTGAACCCCAGCAGAAGTGAACAGGTGAGTGAGAGCCTGCATAGCTGCATCTGAACCCCAGCAGAAGTGAACAGGTGAGTGAGAGCCTGCATAGCTGCATCTGAACCCCAGCAGAAGTGAACAGGTGAGTCAGAGCCTGCATAGCTGAGGGTTGGATCCATGGGAGTGGCTATATTGTAGCGTCTAAAGAGAAGGGAAGACGGGTCTACATTGTCTGTTTTGGTTGTGATTCTTTTATTCTTCAAAGGAAACAGGCAGGAAACACACACCAACAATGGGTGCGGACATATTGTAGTGTCTAAAGGGTCCTACGAATAGAAGATGAGTCAGCATTGTCCCTTTTGATTGTGATTCTTTTCTTCTTCAAAGGAAGAAGGCAGGAAACACACACACACATTGGGGACAACAGACGACAAACAGGTATAACTTTGCAATGAGGAAGACATTGATGGTGGATAGATAAAGCTAAACTATCACAGGGAACTTGCACAGACAACAAACAGCAAAAAAACACAAAATGATGAACACACACACCAAAATCCGACACAAAAGGGAGATATGAATTACATTATTCCAACACAGAACACTACAATTATCAAAACAAACAGTCTCTTGCTTGCACTTCCAGAAGCACAGTCCCTAACCCCACAGCATGCCAGAAGCTTCACTACTCCAACACGTCTCATCACAATGTAAGGGAATTAATTTGTCTAACATGAGGATATTGGTGACTATATGTGTGAAAATTACTGACTATATGGGAAGAGACAGGGAAAGAACCTGATGTGTAACATGCAAGAGCATCTGGCCAACCTAAATGCAATCTCTTTCTTCATTCCGTTGCGGCCAAAATAATGTGGAAGATGCGCTGGTGTGGCACAGCATTTCTTCTTCTGCCTTCGTTTAATTAGAAATATGTCATAACTGTGTATTTACATCATGGATGATAGTCGTTTACTACTGACTGAGCATTTAATTCAAGTTGGAGTAATTGGACTATCTCTTCCCAGATTCCCTAGAGTCTTTCAAGGGGGTTAAACTTATAAAACAAATTCTTATTTTTTATTCTATTTTTTTAAAAACCTGCCATGTTATGTGTTAACTTTGAAGATATCCAAAACAGATTGACTTCATTAACCCATAACACAGGTTTGCTCCTGTTTCCCTGCTCATATAGAAACATGTCGGCATAATGCACCACTCTTCCAATAAAGGAAATGTGATATTAATTTGCCATATACTGTTGATAAATGCAAATGTTCCCTGTCAGAGAACAATATGTTGCCATGCCTACATCCAAAATTAACACCTTTTCATTTATTGCCAGAATTTAAGACAATCCGCCCCGGCAGAATGGGCCGCCATCGGACTAGAGTCCTAAGATCACCGGGTCCTCTCTGCTACTGGGTCCTAAGAGTACTGGGTCCTCTCTGCTAGAGTCCAGAGAGTACTGGGTCCTCTCTGCTACTGGGTCCTAAGAGTACTGGGTCCTCTCTGCTACTGGGTCCTAAGAGTACTGGGTCCTCTCTGCTACTGGGTCCTAAGAGTACTGGGGCCTCTCTGCTACTGGGTCCTAAGAGTACTGGGTCCTCTCTGCTAGAGTCCTAAGAGTACTGGGTCCTCTCTGCTACTGGGTCCTAAGAGTACTGGGTCCTAAGAGTACTGGGTCCTCTCTGCTACTGGGTCCTAAGAGTACTGGGTCCTCTCTGCTAGAGTCCAGAGAGTACTGGGTCCTCTCTGCTTTGTGCCCTAGACAAACACATGTTTCCTATGTCAAGAACTCCAAAACAGAAAGCTTTGACAGAACAATAGCTGAACTTTTAGACAAAGGCAAAGGTACCACGCGATGAATCAAATGTTCTGAAGGTTTATTCCACGTACACCTATAGGGAGTCAGTTCCACATCAAGGTAGACAGGGTAAAGACTCAACATCAATGTACAGTAGGGGTTTAAATAAGTTCAGCTGTGGGAGGTCATAGATCAATGGGGGTGTGTTACAGTTGAGAGGTGGGACAGGGGGCTTGTGAGTGGGAGGGGAGGGGAGGTTACCCCACGGAAGGTTCCAGAAAGTACTCACACAAAGGCAACATGGTAAATAGGTGATGTGTAATCACCTTGGCTGGAGAGGGTGTCTGAAAAGGTGCCGAGGCCTATTTTGCATAGGCCACGTCTGAGGGCCTCACTACAGGAGAGCATACATGCTTGCAATGCACTTGTAAATGTATGAATCAATGGTAATATCAATTTCCATCAGCTTCCATCTCTCCCTCACAACACCCATACTGGAAAATCTAGACATGAAAAGCTCAACACATACAACCTGTGTTTCTGTCGAGTTCTGTCTACGTCCACTTGTCAAAAGCACTCCAGATGTAAAAGAATAATAAAGAAGATTATACTAGATTATACAAGCTTGTGTTCAAGTGATGAAATGTTTTTGAGTATATGCAAGTGGTGGCACAATTGTTCTGAAAGGGACTGAAGTCCATGTGTTGAAACACAAATATAATAACGAACCAATCTCCTGAAGAGAGTAAACAGCACGGCAGCAGACCAGTCGTGCCGACCTGTAACAGTCCATAATGATGCTGTTCAGTCCGTCAGCAGCACGAGTTGAACTTTAACCACATCATTCTCTCCTGTAGCTCATTGCCAATCAGTGAACCAGCAGGTTGCAGTAATTGCCAACATGCATGCATCACATTAAGTTATCGAGTAATGACAGACAGCTGGCAGTGACAGAGCGCTCTCACGGTTCCGTCAGAAAGCGTTGATCCGTTAAGGGCGACGGATCCCATTCACTTTGAATGGGGTGTCGTCATCCTTTGCCGAACTTCGGCATATTCGTATGTCTCAAAATACATCTCATACTGTTAGATAACTAAGCTTGTGTCCGCTAGCCATGCTAGTGCTCCACTGTTCAGGGTAGACAGTGCCTGAAGACCAGGTAGTCGTTGATAATGTGATCAGCCGTTTGCTCTGGGGCCCCACAGGGGCAGTCTGGAGCCTCACATAGGTTCATCATGTTTATATTGGCTTGGAAGCGTCCATGTCCTGTCTGGCATCTGTTGAGTCGAACCCAGGAGTTTCTGTTGAGGTTGTGTCCTGCAGGCCTTGTGGACGGTGTTTCGATGCAGAGATTGGTGCCCTCGACGGTAGGCGTAGTGGTAGGTCATTTGAGTTGATGTCATGATGGAGTGGCTGGCTCTGTGTTGAGCCCTCTGTGCAAGGTTTAGGCAGGCTGCTTCACGGCGGATTGCTGGTGGTGGGATTCCGTTGAGGATTGGTAGGTATGAGGTTGGTGTAGATCTTATATATCCTGAAACCATCCGCATGCTGTTGTTGAGAGCTATGTCAAGCTTGGTGGTATGAGTGGATTTGCACCAAACAGGTGCACAGTACTCTGCTGTTGAGTAGGCCAGTGCTACAGTAGCAGTTCGGAGTACAGGGAAACTTGCTCCACACAAGGTTCCACAGAGACGGTGAATGAGGTAGTTTCTTGCTTCCACCTTGGCTCTGACTCGCTGTAGGTGTTGTTTATAGGTGAACTGGCAGTGAGAGCATCTTAAAGCCACTGCTCTGACACACATCAGATGACAGACAGTGAGAGCATCTAAAAGCCACTGCTCTGATACACATCAGATGACAGACAGCTGGCAGTGAGAGCATCTAAAAGCCACTGCTCTAATACACATCAGATGACAGACAGTGAGAGCATCTTGAAACCACTGCTCTAATACACATCAGATGACAGACAGTGAGAGCATCTTGAAACCACTGCTCTAATACACATCAGATGACAGACAGTGAGAGCATCTTGAAACCACTGCTCTAATACACATCAGATGACAGACAGCTGGCAGAATTCCCATCACGTCATTAGAAAAAGCGAATGCTGGTTTAACACTATCCTCCATCTATGTATTCTAAAAGTGAACGCTGGTTTAACACTGTCCTCCGTTTATCTATTCTAAAAGCAAACACATATATATACAGTATAGTATAATATAATAATTATTGTTGCAAAACAGATGATAGCTGAAAACATATTTCTCATTCACTTATAGATTTGGAGCAAGCCGAATTATAGACATTTGCTTTCACTGCTGCTGTTGTCTGATGCTGCGGTCCTCCGCTGGTACATCCATCGCCTCTACTGGACAGACCCTGAACTACAGCCGACATGGGCCCATATAAAAATAATGTATAGGATATATACATTTTGGACCAGTTCACCTGTCCTGTACATTTGTGCAGAACACTTGAGAGACCAAGGTAGCCAGTCGACTAACAGAGACCATATTGGCTTTGCTGTTTGATGCGGATTGTCTGTGAGCACTAGCTGTTAGGTTGGCTGCATTGATTTCAAAGAGTAAGATTGCAGCTTTCTGCCTGAAAGCATTGATTAAGGCCTGCATTAGGGCTTTGACGGTGCATATTTGACAGATGAATACATTATAAACACAGCGTGTACACCTGATTGGCAGCAGTCCAACGGTCTGCCCAAACTCATGGAACACAATGTTCTGCACTTGCAATTAAATGACAAATGAAGTGCCCTCGTTTAGTCTCATTATGTGTAGCAGCACTGTGCTTGTTGACAGTGCACAAGCACTTTGCAGTGACTCTCACCAGTCCTCCTCTGGGTTTGCCCTCAGGGCACTAAAAGAGCGTCTCCAGAGAGTGCTGCATTCAGTCTGCTATCACAGGCTAGTAGTCCCCAGAGCCCCGGGCTGGCCGGAGCAGCACTGAATCAGCTACATGTATGTGTGTGTTTGTGGTTGAGAGCTGAATCAGCGGTGTGTGTGTGTGTGTATGTGTGTGTGTGTTTGTGGCTGAGCACTGAATCAGCTACATGTGTGTGTGTGTGTGTGTTTGTGGCTGAGCACTGAATCAGCTGTGTGTGTGTGTGTGTGTGTTTGTGGCTGAGCACTGAATCAGCTACATGTGTGTGTGTGTTTGTGGCTGAGGACTGAATCAGCTACATGTGTGTGTGTGTGTTTGTGGCTGAGCACTGAATCAGCTACATGTGTGTGTGTGTGTTTATGGCTGAGCACTGAATCAGCTACATGTGTGTGTGTGTGTGTTTTTGGTTTAGCACTGAATCAGCTATGTGTGTGTGTGTGTGTGTGTGTGTGTTTGTGGCTGAGCACTGAACACACTACGTGTGTGTGTGTTTGTGGTTGAGCACTGAACACGCTACGTGTGTGTTTATGGCTGAGTTGGCTGAACGTGATGCCCACAGCGCTCAGGTCGGGGACAGTTCCCTCAGGGTAAACATCCACTGGGGAAACAGTGCTGCCACTGCGGTGTCATTAGCTCTCCTCGGATGCACAAGAAAACGTATTGTGGCGTGCAACGAGCATTTTCTGTGTGTTTGCGTATGTGTGTGTGTGTTTGTTTGAGTGTGTGCGTGTGCGTTAGTAGGTGTGTGTGTGTGTGTATGCGTGTGTGTGTGTGTGTTTGTGTATGTTCCGAGTGGTGTGTGTGATGTAGTCACGTGTCAGAATGCAAGGGTGAGTGATTTGCAGTTTAATTCTAAGCTTTGTGTTCTCATTTCAAATGTTTAGTGGTTTTCCTCATTAGCTCATGTGTGTTCTGCTCTAGTGTGTTAATTGACATTATGCGGAACATTCTTCCGGGGTCCACTAGACAGACGTATCTACTTCCGGCCGGCCGCTGTTGTGGTAAATACAGACGAGCGTATTATGGCGACAGCCGGTGTTTACAGGAGCTACCACGAATTACTATTTCAGATGTACATACTATTGCCAAACGGACGTCCAGAGCCCTGAGTACTCTGTTAGAAAAGGTTTAAGTTTTACGCCTCCTCATTTATTCATAAATATGAGGGTATGTAGCTGTTATGTAGCTTTCGCTAATGGCACCCATTAGCGTTAGCTAACTATCAGCAGTTGTGTAGACTTGTATGCGATCTGTAGTTTAGCCTTTTATTTTTTATCACAGACGGTTAACACAATCAAATGAAGACTGCATTTTAGCCGTGGCTTTATAGTACTAACAGTATAATGAATACGATGTCCTGTTAATGCTCGTCTTATGTGTCGACTGTAGTCGCTAGGTCTACTGTCTGCTGTTCTAGCAGGTGTTTCAGATTTCTAAAACATTGCTTTGTATTATGACAAATGTGATGAATAAATGAATGAGTGAATGAATGGATGGATGATGGATCTTCTTTTCCACCAGTGTCAAACAAAAACAGGTTGACAGTACTGTGAGTGTCAGAGCAGCAGCTTGTCACAGGTCCATGCAGAAGAATGAAAGACCCCACAGCTTTAGATCAGGCTAATGTTCAGGGATGGGTTTGGGTAGTGTTATACTGTGTAATATATTTGTATAGTAGTAGTAGACTTGTAGGAAGTCTTTATTCAGTGGTATCTGTTCTGCCAACTGTCCAATTGTCTCTTTGTGTATTCTACACAGATAGTGCTTTGTGATTTAGAACCTGTAGTCATGAACTCCAGTCAGTGTTCATGCAAAGCTGGCAAAGTGTAATCACACTGCTGCACTGCTCTTTCAGACAGCACTTACTACTTTTTCCACACATTGCAGTTGCAATTGAAGCTATCAGACTGTGCATACAACATACACCTCATCTCACTTTAGGGAGGTGTGCTTTGTGAGGGGAGGCGGTTCAGCAGTCTTTGGCTGAACGCATTCTGAAAGGAACGAGGCAGACAGTTGACATGAAAAGAGGTGCACACACACATAACTGTCCATTTCTAAATGAAATTAAATTAACTATTACCTTGCAATGACATTCATTTCCTAATTACAATAATCTATCATTATTATCACCATATTGCGGTCATTCAACTCAAATTTAGAAACATCGTTTACTCAAACAGGGGCAGATATGGCGTTTACAGCAGCCCAAGAGTACAGCAAAATCAGGAATGTAAACTACATGCCCTGTGGCCTAATTGTTCATCCTGACGACCCTTGGCTTGACACCTCACCAGATGACCTTGTATTCGATCCCCTGGCACAGCCACCTTTTGGCCTAGTAGAGGTCAAGTGCCCCAATGTCACCAGCTATGTTGACTGCAAGTACCTTAATATGAAAGAAGGCACACTGCTCTTAAGGAAAGTCACATCTATAACTGGCAGGTGCAGGGGTTACTTATGCTAACAGGAATTACTTTGTAATTTGTGCCCAAGAAGACATGCTAGTTCAACAAATCATAGTTGACCCAGAGGTTTATTTGACAAAATACATTTATTTGACAAAACTAAAATCATTTTCTGCAAACATGTTTCAATTATACTTCATGTACTCATGTATTTACAATAGGTACAATGGTTTTGTTTACAATAGGCACAATAGATAATTCACTTGGCCCAAGCCTTCACCATTGGCTTGTTCTGGTAATTTGACAGAAGGTAGGCTACTGCATAAAGCTGGTTGATACTACCAGCAATAGTCAGAGGGATAATGGAATCAAACAATTTATTCTTTTTAATGCGCCTAATCACTCTCCACGTGTATTATCAGCCGGGCAGTTTCTTGAGTAGCTAAAACATCTTCACGAGACAGCTGAAAGTTCTTTCCCAGAAAATATCGTCTGTGTACTTTGCCCGGTACTAAATCATCTATTGTAAAGCCTTTATCAACCATTACAGCCATGTCTTCATCTAGTAAAGGGATGATTTCAGATTGCTTAAACAGTTCTTATCACTAATAGAACCTGAGTAGGAGTGAGGAAGGGGTTGACATTTTAGTTCAGTTTAGTCTACTATCACCTGTGTGTCAGATTACCTTTAAAACTCGCTAGGCATCATGGCACGGACTGCATCAGGGGCCATCCAAATGCCCACAGCACCCAAAACTGTGTACAGAAAATAAGCCCAGGTTCTAATTGTTCTACTAACAGTTAAATGATGTACGTTGAAGCGGTATGCCAAATCCATCTCCTTCAGCTCATCAATCAGCTGTAGACAACGGTTCTGTTGGTAGAAATGTAGAACATAGTTCAAGACAAAAGTGTATGTAACAGCATAGCACTACATTGAAAATATTCAAATTTAAATGTTCATGACTCTTTCTTTAGCAACTTTTCAATATGTCTCCCATGAAGTATTTCATGATGTCACATGGATTACATTTCTGCTTCTGTTTTAGAATCTTCTTTGATAAGTGGTATACAGTCCTACTTGAGAGTTTGTGAAGCCCTTGGTATTATTTGATTTTCTGCAAAAATTGGTCACTAAATGGAATCTGGTCGTCATCTGATCCACCAGTATGACCGAACACAATGTGCTGAAGCTAATTAGGCAAAAAAAGTCTGGGCTAGGACTGTCTTGTCACTCAGTGTACTACCATTATCGGTAGCTTCACTACTTCCTGAATTAAATAACTTTTCAGTAGCTTCACTGCTTCATTGATCAAGTAACTAATGGCAGAGTAACTGACAGCTTAGCTCACTAACATTTGTGAGTAGCTTGCCCAACACACGTTCATAAAGACGACGTAATGTTTCAACCTAGTCTAGAATTCATTTCTGGCTTTGTTTGAAATAGCCAGCCTAATGATAAGCAACAGTAACATAACTGGCAGGCACTGAAAGAGGAGCAGCATTTACTGAAGTGAATGAATAACTTGTTTCCTACCTTGTCGAGCGACCTGCAGGCTGAAGTTGTTCCAGGCCAACAACACCAGAATCGCCCTGGGTTTCAAACGGCGTCGGTCCCCTTCAATCATATCTTCTGGCATAAAATGCCGACTGCAGACAGTGGTGTGTCTCCTTATAACGAAATGATTGCCTAATGTTTTGGACCCATATCGCCCTGACTGTCATCCTTCGGAAAACTTGTGGAAACTTACGATAGAGTTAAATCTCCCCGACACAGAACAGCTCGGCACACAACGATAGCTGCTGTTCAGATTTTCCTGTTTTTGATATTTTACCATTCGTGACATTTTAATTCAAACAAATGCTCTAAAGTTTGACCAGAAATTAAAAAAATATTATATTAAGCGACACTTAGAAGTTACCTCAGAGGAGATAACCTACCGCTGCTGTAGTCAACCTGAGTACGGAACTGAGGAGCGGAAATGAATACATCTGTCTAAGTCTGTTTTCCGGTTGGAACGTTGATCGTTCCGCATAATGTCAATTGTCTTATCTACCCTTGTCGTCTGCATGTGTAGAAATGCCCATGCCATGGCTTCCATTCTGCATCAATGCTTGAATATGTTGTGCCTGTGTGCAATAAACAGCATAGAAGCCACACATACAACTGACTCTGCATGGACGCGTCAGCATATTGCATCATGTGGTTT
>NC_137927.1:30133450-30145950 GCF_963457725.1 Sprattus sprattus
GTTTTTCTAACAGTGTCATGAATGATTTCCTTGACCTCAACTACAGTGGGACAAGTTATACATGTCATAAAGATGGCATTAAGTTTTATGACACTGTCAAATTATTTTATAATGGGGTCATGAATAATTCCCTTGAACTCAACTACAGTGGTGCAATTTGGACTTTTCATTAAAATGCCAGAAGATGTTATTGCACTGTCAAATGCCTTTAAAAACCTTAACAAAAGCAATAGGCAAGAAATCGTTTATCTTTTATTGTTATTTACAGTAACCTTTGTGCCCTATCCTGCTGGTCCTCTCCAGACACCCTGGGACTCTGCATTGTGTTTCTGATGTGAGGGAGGTCGGGCGGTGGGGCGGTGGGGCGGTGGGGCGGTGGGGCGTTGTGCCTGTAGCCTGCTGATCCTCTCCACACATCCTGTCCCTCTTTGTGCCTGTAGCCTGCTGGTCCTCTCCACACACCCTGGGACTCTGCATTGTGTTTCTGATGTGAGGGCGGTGGGGCTTTGTGCCTGTAGCCTGCTGGTCCTCTCCAGACACCCTAGGACTCTGCATTGTGTTTCTGATGTGAGGGCGGTAGGGCGGTGGGACGGTGTGTTTCTGATGTGAGGGCGGTGGGGAGGTGGGGTGGTGGGGCGTTGGGGTGATGGGGAGGTGGGGCACTGGGGTGGTGGGGCGTTGTGTTTCTGATGTGAGGGCGGTGGGGCTTTGTGCCTGTAGCCTGCTGGTCCTCTCCAGACACCCTAGGACTCTGCATTGTGTTTCTGATGTGAGGGCGGTAGGGCGGTGGGACGGTGTGTTTCTGATGTGAGGGCGGTGGGGAGGTGGGGTGGTGGGGCGTTGGGGTGGTGGGGAGGTGGGGCACTGGGGTGGTGGGGCGTTGTGTTTCTGATGTGAGGGCGGTGGGATGGTGTGTTTCTGATGTGAGTGAGGTCGGGCGGTGGGGAGGTGGGGAGGTGGGGTGGTGGGGCAGTGTGTTTCTGATGTGAGGGAGGTGGGGTGGTGTGTTTCTGATGTGAGTGAGGTCGGGCGGTGGGGAGGTGGGGAGGTGGGGTGGTGGGGCAGTGTGTTTCTGATGTGAGGGAGGTGGGGTGGTGGGGTGGTGGGGCGTTGTGCCCTCAGCCTGCCTGTCCTGTGCAGAGACAGAGAAGCATCGGACACAGGGGTTCTGGATTGCTGTTGAGATCTTGGTTCTTTATTGGCCCAATGATAACTCTTGTATCTGCTGCTATACACCACAGTGGCTGCCGGCCCCAATACCCTACAGGGTAGTGAAAGTGAACTTAAGAGAGAAAAAAAACATATTCCACTGCGAAACGAAATTATCTGAAACTGAAAATAACATATAATCTTAAAATAAGGATTACTGTATGTTTAAATTAACTACAGAACCCTAAACATATAGTGTGATTTACTGTGTGACAACAAATTATCATCTGGATTGTAAAACTGAAGCTTCATACCATACTATTTCCACTGTAACCTATAAATGCTCGACCAGTACACAGCTACGCTAACTAGCCAACAATAGAGACAATTTTAGTACAAACATAAGCAGTCACCACTCAAAACTACACCGAACTGTAGTTTCACATCTAAATAAACACAAGAGATTAAATTATGGTGGTTTTAGATCTGATATTCTATTAGAATATAGGTCACTGCTTACCTTACGGGGTGGTGTAGAATTTCTCTGGATAACCTTTTTTTAAAACATGCCGTCCTACAGACGTTCATGTCAAGTTGTCATAACAAAGACATCCCAAACAATGTCAACATTGCATTCAAATTCACTGAACCTCACTTTACACAAAACCCAATCCCTAACCCTAACCATGTAGTTACAGTTTTTTCCTATCGTTTTGGGTCATGTACCCATACCATGGTCACTTTTCCCTATCACTTAACACAGTGGGCTTTAGTGACACACACCTCTGCATATCTGTTAACCTTTGGTGCAAATGCACTACAACAACCACACCACAATCAATGCTGCCATACTGTAACAGAGTTTCAACAGATTTATATAGATTTGATATACTTTATAATCTCTAGGTAGTCTGTAGGAGACAATCCAAATGTGTGTGTGTGTGTGTGTGTGTGTGTCTGTGTGTGCACTCGTGTATCTGTTGTGATCTCTCTTGCTGCCCTTTGATGCTGAAGAACAGTGGGAGAGTACTGACAAGGAAGTGTGTGTGTGTGTGTGTGTATGTGTGTGTGTGTGTGTGTGTGTGTGTGTGTGGAGATCTTCTAGAAGGCTTTATCATTTTAGCAATCTCTTACTTATCTCCCCTGCAAGAGGAGGGAATAAACATCGACTTAACAGCCACACACACACACACACACACACAAACACAGATCTCATTTTATGGCTCCTCCCCAAGGGCATTGGGCTGTTTCGTCTCGCTCTACCTGAAATAGATTTGATTACAGCATTATCTAATGATCTGACAGTTGATTGAGATGAACAGATACTGTTTGTCCAGACGTCATCATTGACTGTTGACAGGCAACTTTAGTGGCTGTCTGTTTTACACAGAGAGGACCTGTCAAATATGAAAGCCCCCAAAATAGACAGGATATATTGAACTAGAAAACAAGGTGTTATCTGCAATGCCTTAAGTCTTGCGTGTCTTCGTTTTTCTTTCCTGAGTACCTAATTTTTTGATAAATCTTCTTTTACCAGGTTTGGATTAATAGAAGACTCAGAAATTGAGGAAATCGCAATGTATTGTAACTAAACATGAGTGCCGATTATTAAATGTTTACATCTGAAGCTCAACAGTGGTAGAAACTGATGTAGAAGTGGTATACCTATAATATCATGCATATGTAAACATACCAGTGGCGGTCCGTCAGGGCCTTCAAGGCCTTCTCTGCTGGCCTAAACATCATCAGAAAATAAATGTAATAAAATAAATTTAATTTTAATATTTTCTTTTCATAAATATGTATTAAATGATTCCCCATAGTCCATTATCTTCATTTCATGCTTCCAGCGTTGTTCATTTATGTTAGAGCTTTCATCCAATCATATTTCCGCTATCATGTGTTGCCACGCTCCTTGAAATCTTCCCAGAGAACAGAAATCTTCCCTGAGGCCTTCAGAATTCACATTGAAGGCCCGTGTACATCTGATTGGCTATCACAACTTGCTGTTTCAGTTCATTTAAGTTGAATGAACTGAAACAGACAGTTGTGACAACCAATCAGATTTCGAGTTGGCGACACTGGGCCTTCTAGAAGGCCCGGAAGATTTATTTCCTCGCGTTGAACGTGACACGTAAACGTCCTTTGATTGGATACTGAGGCAGACCGGTGCAGTGCTTCAGTGCTCAGTTTAGCTGGCTAAAACGACGTACATCGGTTTCAATGCTTATTCTTCTAGTTGTTTCAATTGGTAAGACTAAATATAATTACATTAACCAATTCAAATAAATTAGTTTACACAAACTTGAGAATTCCAGTTTTTGATACAATTACAACGCCATTTTCAAGACGGAACTTTCAAGAAAAACTGGATATCGTGAGGATGGGAAGTTTAATGAAACTGCTTTGCAGGTGGGACAATGCGATGTTACTTGTTAAACTTGTTAAACCTCACATTGAGTCACATAGGCTACTTTTGGTGGACTTAATAAAACTTTGTAGACTAATCCCTGAAAATCGCCTTTTATTTTTAAGTTGTGACAGTAATATCCAAGCGATCATATAACTTAGAGTTTACTACTCTTAATGTATTGTTAATACGGGTGTATTGATTTGAAATGCTCCGGAAATATTAATACAGTCTGTTGTAGCCTACTCGACTATGTTAAGGTGATGCAATGCTCACTTATACTGCCTTTCTGTATAAAATATACTGGTTCGAGAGCCATGGCGTCATAATGATGGTATTAGGAGGTGGATTCACTCAGTTTAACATCGTGTAGGACATCGCTGAAGGCCTAGTCGTGAAATGCACGGACCGCCACTGAAACATACTGTATGTATTTAACTGAGACCAATGCTAACAAAAAGCCTGAAGCATGCGGGCTATGGTGTACTGAAGATTACCAGAACCTAATGGGTGGTATAGTTCCCTTCAGAAGGGTGCAACCAGAACCTAATGGGTGGTATAGTTCCCTTCAGAAGGGTGCAACCAGAACCTAATGGGTGGTATAGTTCCCTTCAGAAGGGTGCAACCAGAACCTAATGGGTGGTATAGTTCCCTTCAGAAGGGTGCAACCAGAACCTAATGGGTGGTATAGTTCCCTTCAGAAGGGTGCAACCAGAACCTAATGGGTGGTATAGTTCCCTTCAGAAGGGTGCAACCAGAACCTAATGGGTGGTATAGTTCCCTTCAGAAGGGTGCAACCAGAACCTAATGGGTGGTATAGTTCCCTTCAGAAGGGTGCAACCAGAATCTAATGGGTGGTATAGTTCCTTTTCAGAAGTGTGCTACCGTAGCGGTGTGGCCGTAAAAGCCTGAATTGCACTCTCACACTCACTCTCAAAGAAGGCGACTTGTGCTGCATGTGTGTACATGACATGGTACGATAGTTTTCCTCGTTTTTATTGATGACTTGTAAGACAGTTCTGGTCATGTGATTAAGTCCCAGTGTGGTTGCTCAATCCGTCTTGATTTCAAGTTGTCACTGGAAGTGGTGGCGGCGTGGAGATCGGCAGCCAAGCAGCACAAATTACACAGCCACACGTTACACATCTCTGCTTGTCAAGGTCTCCAAAGACGATTCAATTCCGCTTGACAAGTGTAAAATGAAATTGTGATTGTGTGTGTGTGTGTGTGTGTGTGTTTAAGTGTGTGTCTGTCTGTACTGTTATGTATAGTGTATGTGTATGCATCCTTGTGTGCATGAGAGCTTTAAGTGTATGTGTGCTTGTTTTTATTTGTTCCCCAATACATGAACGTAAGTGTACTTTTGTGTGTGTGTGTGTGCGTGCGTGCGTGCGTGTGTGTGTGTGTGTGTGTGTGTATGTGTGTGTGTGTGTAGTGTGTGTGTGAGGGTGGGGGGGGGGGTGCTTTAGCGCATACATATGTCTATGAGTGTGTAACTCTTGCATGGTCACGTATACATGTGACTCGCCCACATACATAAGTTAGCCTATAGCCCACATGTGGGATGGTGGTGGTGAATGACAATGAGTCTGAGGGGGTAAATGTGTCCTCTGGGTTCAGTTTGTCCGAGGGGATAAATGTGTCCGAGGGGATAAATGTGTGGTATGAATGCTAAAAGTCCATTCATGTTTCTGTATCATACATGGCAAATGCAGAATGTGTGGATTTAAGGAAGCATTGCTTATGGATTATGAGTTAAGAAAGAAACTCAACAAATATCAAAACTGATACCATAACCTCTTTTTTCCGCTAAGCACAGCTCACAAAACAGAAGCACCAAACCGCAGTGGAGTAGAAGGATCAATACTCCGCCATTTTCTCAACCCTTGCATAAAAATGTGCCACCTTCCAGATCAAAGTAAAATTATTTTCTTGTCTCTGTTAATGCACAGCAATCATCATCTGTTTTTAATTGACATCATTCTTGTAATCTTGTTGGTGAGCATACTGTTATTGAGTCACTGATTTGAACGTGACATTACTAACAAGAAAAAAGCTTATTTTTTTAATTATTATACAAACAGGAAAAAAAAACAGATGAAGGAACTGAAGATCAAATAAGCTATCATTAAGAAACACTCGCCTGGTGCAAATGCTCCAGCTTTGCAATTTCCTCATAATTGTTAGCAGTAGCCAGAAACATCTCCCCTCGTTAGGTGTTCCTTTGACAGACTCCCCCAGTCTGCCAGTGAAGCTTTCAAACATGGCTGCACATAACAAGGTTCCGCTGTACCTTTGATTGGCTTAATCGCCCACATTTTATCGTAGTTCATGGAGGTTAATTCATTCACTGGGATGTTTATGGCCCTAGGATCCTTTAAAATAAATAGAAAATGAGCTGCCACTGCTGCGTTCAAGCAAGGCATGTCTGACCTGGATGGGAGAGAGAAAAGGGTTCTATTTTTGAAACACTGAAAAAATAACTGTTTCTGAGAAAGATGTTCTCCTCCAGGAGGAGTAGTGAAACGTGTGAGGTCAAGCAATAGTGAGCGAGGGAGGGGGGGCACGGGACAGCGCCTGCGTCCCAAAAACAGGCTCCAATATGCCTGTTATGCCACTAAAATATGCCTGTTATGCCACTAAAATATGCCTGTTATGCCACTAAAATATGCCTGTTATGCCATTAAAATATGCCTGTTATGCCATTAAAATATGCCTGTTATGCCACTAAAATATGCCTGTTATGCCATTAAAATATGCCTGTTATGCCATTAAAATATGCCTGTTATGCCATTAAAATATGCCTGTTATGCCACTAAAATAGATCTGGGCCGCGCACGGGCCAATCCGTGCCATCCCAGCGTCAGCAGCTTTTTTGGGGTGATAAAAAAAAAACATATGGCATTGCAAGCCCTCCTTCAGCCTTGAAGGGAGATGTTGGTGGGCAACAAATACATAGAATGTGATGATTCCCCATGGGCACAGAAACGCTCTCTGAGACAGAGAGAGAGAGAGAGAGAGAGAGAGAGAGAGAGAGAGAGAGAGAGAGAGAGAGAGAGAGAGGGAGAGAGAGAGAGACCAGTCAAACAATGTCACTGAGCATTTATGTTCAGACATGTTCACAATTTTTCTTGCTTCTTTATTTGTTAAACAAAGACTATCGGAGCGAGCTCCAACTGTCAAAACCTGCTCGATGGTTAGATTCTTTCAGCCCTTTATTCAGCTCTCAAATCAATTCTTCATTTGAGAAGTAACACTGAACACATTATTCAACCCACAAACAATTTCACACTTCCCAGGCATATTCAAAAGATGCATCCAGTAATTCAGCATTGAACAAGCACATTTCATATTTACTTTGAAAACGCTGGAAAAAACAGAACAGATAAACAACCATGAGGGCTGTCCTGGTTTTTAGCAATTTCAGACGATTGTTATTGGTCACCCAATTGAAAAACAATCACAGACTGTTGTCAGATAACCTAAACATTCTCTGACAGAGCTCACCACATCAATAATAAATCCACCTGCTCAGAGACAAGGACTCTGTAACATGTATGCTTCATCTATATATGGCTGCCCGCCCGAAATACTGCCATACACCTCAGAAAGGCAAAGACACGCGGACGCCTCGGTTTGTTACACGGGCTGAGTGCTGCTGTTTCGCTCTGCTGTGGGCTAATCTCCTGAAAGTTTCATCACGTTCCGCCATCAAACCATCCATTTGACTTACAAATGGCTCAGATGGTCCAGTATTACATGGAGCCACAGTAGGAGAATCAGAGCTCACTGTCTTGTGCAAATTCTTTTCTCAGTTCTCTTTTCTAATCCCACTTTTCTTCCACACTTTCTATATTTTTTTAATCAGCATGAATTAGAGAAATCCCTCCGGCTATGCATTAGTTATTCATAAACACAGGAACTAGATTTGACACCCAGTATTCTAATAAAAAGACAACAGGGACACTTATGTAATATAAGTGGAGTGAGTGAGAGAGAGAGAGGGAGAGAGAAAGAGAGAGAGGGAGGGAGAGGGAGAAAGAGAGAAAGAGAAACAGGACGTCCTCGTCCCATCTCAGCAGTATAGCGCCTGGGGTCTAAAATCCAAGACTCTGCTCAGAAGTCAAATTACCCAGATCCCAAGTCATGCCATGGAGGACAAATATGTTTGGGACAAAACAAATGTGGCGCACACACAGCCACACTGACCTGGAATTAATTGTTTCCATTTTTATTTAACACAATTATGTCTCACCACAACTGTCAAAAAATTGAGCGGGTCTAGGAATAGAATGTATTACTGAGAGTCTTAGTCTACTGCTAATATATTACTGAAAGTGGTGTCTCTGTCGACTGTATATCGTGTCTACTGATAATGTTTTACTGAGAGTGGTGTCGACTGTATATCGTGTCAACTGATAATGTTTTACTGAGAGTGGTGGCGACTGTTCGCTGCCTCGTGATAATGTTTTACTGAAAGTGGTGTCGACTGTTCGCTTCCTCGTGATAATGTAGTACTGAGAGTGGTGTCGACTGTTCGCTGCCTTGTGATAATGTGTTACCGAAAGTGGTGTCGACTGTTCGCTTCCTCGTGATAATGTATTACTGAGAGTGGTGTCGACTGTTCGCTGCCTCGTGATAATGTATTACCGAAAGTGGTGTCGACTGTTCGCTTCCTCGTGATAATGTATTACCGAAAGTGATGTCCATTGTTCACTGCGTCATGTTTGAACAATCCCTTGCCAACATGGCCCTCCATTTATCATCAATGCATTCAGCTTTTCTGTTTTAGCTTGTGTTGTAGGATTTTATGGGCTTGAAGAGTAGAATAAGCAGACTTTATAATGAGTATGACGTGTGGCCTGCTGTTTGCTTCTCTGAGAGAAACTACACCAATCATCACCGTGCCGTTGTCTTGTAGCTTCACCTGAAATGGCGACCAATGAGACAGATGGGCTCAACTGCATTTCATTTCAAGGTAAATCCGAAGATTAAAAGCTGTGAGACAGCATTTACCTTGACATTCAATGATATAACATATGATCTCATTCAGTGGTTGTCACTGAAATAATATGCAGGCCTTTTACATGTCTGCATGGATATATTTATGAACTGCCTCCGTCATAAACACGTCATATATGTTCAAATCAGTTCCAAAATTAAATGAAATGCGCGTCCTCAGGCTGGTTTGCCTTGCAGTGGTGGCTGCGATGTGTCATAAATTGGTTTGTAGCCTATCTTGTCAGTAAATCCACTCTTATGAGTTAAATGTGGCTTCTGGTGCTCAGAAGATGGAAAGGTAGGATGTTGTCCCCAGAACGATAAAAGCAAATGATCCATACAAAGCCTCATGAAGGAATCCCTGTTTTATGATCACCGGGGTTGGATATGCATGAACCGTGAAGTGATAAAAATGTAAGTGTATTGATCTTTTTTTCTCTCCCTTTCTGCATGCCCTCAAGGTCATTGAGATAACTGTTAAATGAGAGCTTCTTCACAGTCGATAATGAAATACTATCAGGTGGGTCAACTCTTCAAAATGGCGAAATGGATTAAGTGATAAGTGCTGTTTGGTTTTTGAAAACATTAAACAGTCCAGCCTGAACTATAACTGTACTAAAATCACATTAAACCATCCAGCCTGAACTATATGTGAACTAAAATCACATTTCATGCTTAGTGGAAACACGGAAATGAAAATACAAGAATGTCAGCATGCATTGGATAGTTGTAATTGGATTTGACAGCTTAACCACCTGAGAAAGAACATGCTTTTAGTTCTTCTGATATGACGCAAGGAGCTTATCCACCCCCGGCACTAACATGTGGGCTACTCTGAGTTTCCCCTTTAGGGGTGGGAGATAGTTATAACACACCCATAGCTACTGTATACTAGGTAAACAAGACTCATGCCAACAGTCTCCCTTTGTGATTGCAAGGTATCTATGACTCCAAGCCCGTAATGAGGCCACGTAATGGTCGAACAGCTTAAAATGAGTCACCCGTGTACATACTGTAAGTGACAGGTTCACAGACACGTTTCCATGGAAACTCATATTTCATTTAAAATGGAGCACGGCAGGGAAAGCGAGACGGGAGGGGCAGTGAGGTTTGGTGTGGGGTGGGTTGGGTTGGGTTGGGATGTTTGGCCTGGATTGCCGGAACGTTCCGTGCTGCACGCTCATTAAGCGTGGACCTTCTCAGAGGCTGCCAGTCTGGCTGTCTGTGCAGGGACACAAAGATGATAAATAATAATAATAATACATTTGATTTAAAGCGCCTTTCATGACACCCAAGGTCGCTTCACAAACAATCATCTCATTACAATTACAATCATCTCATAGAAATAAATACAAATGAGAAAAATAAAAGTCAGTCAGTCAGTCCATAAGCTATCTTGAAGATATGATGGGAGAAGATGAATTAGTTGCCATGGCTTTTCTTGGATCTTCCTGGCTTCCATGCCTGTGAGTGGGCGGTCTGTGAGGCTTTATGTTGTTTCCTTGTTGCCCCTGCCGGTCACATGTCCATGTCGATTCGAGCGAGTGACAGTCACCTCTGTCCTCTGTCAGAAGCAGCCTTCGCAAGCTGAGAGTCTGACTTTTTTAGTTTACTGAGGCAAGAAAAGGATGTCTGATCCTGTCTTACTGACACAACCTGACACTTGTAAACAAACAAATACAGGTGAAATAAAAAGGTCTTATGGTGATTGAACTTATGTGACCATGAACTCTGAGCCCTTAACCATTTAACCAAGTGTAAGATACCATTCTATCCACAACAGCTGACAAAAGCATTAATTACAGTGCATGAAATGCCCTGTATTGTTATTCCTAGGCATTTTCTTCTTCTTCTTCTTCTTCTTCTTCTTCTTACCTTTTTCTGTGATTAATTCAGCTCGAACCGCTTAACGTAGAAACTTCATTCAAACGTTGTCGCGTAGGTCTTGTAAAGGACACTTATGCTATGTATGTTTTCACTTTTCTAAACTTTATACTTTTTAAGTTATTAAAGAAAAACGAATCTAAATTTTCCCATTGACTTACATTGGGCCATTATGAGATCATAATAGGGTAATTAAACTGGCTTGCACCTGTGCTTCACTGACACCTGCAGCAAGCCTCCAAGGGTCCTCTTCTCTCTGTACCTCTCCATTCAACTGTATAACTAGGAATATTAATAGACACCTTCCATACTCTACTTTTTTTTCTCTCTATCACTCTCACTCTACTTTCTCTCACACTCCATCTCTCTGCTTCACTCTTTTTTTCTCCTTTCAATATTTTCACTCTCTCTTTACTGTCTTTATCCAGAGCCACTCTTGTTCACTCTTCTTTCCTTACTTTGTTTCTTCCTCTCTTCTTTCCTTTCTTCTTTCCTTCTTTCTACTCTTCTTTACTTTCTTCTTTCCTTCTTCCACTCTTCTTTCCTTTCTTCTTCCCTTCTTCCACTCTTCTTACCTTTTTCTTTTCTTTTTTCCTTCTTTCACTCTTCTTTCTTTTCTTCTTATCTTCTTCGGCTCTTCTTCCCTTCTTCCACTTTTCTTTCCTTCTTACACTCTTCTTTCCTTCTTCCACTCTTCTTTCCTTCTTCCACTCTAATTTCCTTTCTTCACTCTTCTTTCCTTTCTTCTTCCCTTCTTCCACTCTTCTTTCTTTCTTCCACTCTTCTTTCCTTTCTTCACTCTTCTTTCCTTTCTTCTTTCCTTCTTCAACTCTTCTTTCCTTCTTTTACTGTTCTTTCCTTTCTTCCTTCCTTCTTTCACATTTCTTTTATTCGTTCTTTCTTAACTTTTGCATTTCATGCACTGGTATTTCCTTCAGGAAATGCATTTTCTAGTTTTGTATTGCACTTCAGCACCCAGTACTTAGCGAGAATTGAACTCCTGAAGAAAGCATTGCTAGTATCCCCAGGGTGATAAATAAAACAGAGTCTTCTATCTTCTAACTCCATGTTGTGTGTGTGTGTGTGTGTGTGTGTGTGTGTGTGTGTGTGTGTGTGTGTGTGTGTGTGTGTGTGTGTGTGTCCCTCCACAAACATAAGCATTTGAGTCACACAGGTTAGCATAGGTCAACTAATGCTGGCTCCATGAGATGTTAAATTAGGGGGGTCTCCTAGGCGTCCGTCTGTGCTGCATTTGATTCGAAGAGGGTCTGTTTTTCACTGAGTCCAACCATCACTGGACTCAATTAAGGGTCAGTCTTGGTCGTTGCCGTGGTAACATCCCTAGGGAGGCTGGAACGGCTTATTTTGATGCCGATAATTTTCAGTGCCCCCCCACCCCCCCTGGGCCCTCTGACTGAGGGCGTTGTGGCCACAGTGCTGGAAGAGGAGGTTAGCGACGCGCTATGTACTTGTGTACCCCTTCTTAGGGGCAAGCTATATTCACTGTTTCTGCTTCTGCGATTTGAGAACGGCCCTCAGGGAAAAGCAATGTGACTTTCTAGATATTGTGTGGTTTAAACAGTCTCATTTCTTAAACTAGGCCTCTTGGTGTGAGAAGCCACTTGTTTTCACCTTGATCTATTTATTTTCAGTGTTCCTGCTCTTTGCATCTCAGAATCTTTTGGAAATGACACTCGTTCTTGTAATATGTTATGTATTATGTATTATGAAATTAAATGTGTTAATAATATATGTTGTTAATCATAACAATAGCACATTTCCCTTATCATCCTATATGTTTTAATCTTCAACACAATATATAACGGTAGTAGGGTAATAAAATAGACGCATTCGTCAGTGGACAGTATCTATCAATCCCAGCCGGCCCACACACAACAGTGCTGCTTTTGTGCTGCAGTCATTTCCTCCTTCCTGTCCTACGCTTGCAGTGAGAACGTGGGAATTAATCATTCTGGCAAGCATTTAAACAGATGCTGAAATCTTTCATTATATGTTCACGAAAAACTTTGCAGTCAGCATGTGTGTGTAATTAGGC
>NC_137927.1:30150950-30166402 GCF_963457725.1 Sprattus sprattus
AAACTGACCCCAGTTCAACCCAGCTTTTTGTCAAGTTGATCTAATTATAATCAGAAGCATTATCACTTCACAAATTGCATTTTTACCCGCCTTTAATGACAGATGACCTGGCAGCAGGATGGTACTATTGTCAGGTTAAGGATTTTCAACTTGGGGATGGCGGGAGTGTGCTGTAATTATGACTGATGGAAGAACACTCTGTGTGCAGAGTCTGTGAAAAAAATCCAGAAGTATGTGCATAGCCTACAGCCTGAGAGGGAGACAGACAAGAGGAACATTATGTATTCCATTAGACGCAGTAAGGCGCCGTCACTCACTAACAATGCCAACTGAGACTTCAGCTCTCACCATTTCATGACAGGATGGTGGATGATGAAGAGTTGGGTCATTTCGCACTTCTCTTTCTTTCTCTTTCTCTCCCTCATATTCTCTCTTTCTCTCTCTCTCTCTTTCTCTCTTCCACTTACTCTCTCTGTGTCTGTCTGCGTCTCCAGGCACCTGACGTCTTTGCCTTGAACGTCATTCTTCCATTCTAATTCTAAGGCTCTCCTCCAAGACGTCTCCGGTCTCCGAGGCCCTGCCCTTCATCCCCATAGTGACTGGCATGTGGGGAAGCTGCTTCATGGGAGGAGGACAAGAGCAATGACAGGGAGCTGGAGCTGGAAGACGAGAAGACTCAAAGAGACGAGAGACACGAGAGACCTTGGACTGGCTGAGAGTGTAATCCCAAGAAAAGGATAATACCAGTTTTTTTTTTCACTTCTTCTGTGTCCTTCTTCTCCTCTTTTGTGTTCATCTTTCTCTCCTTCTCCCTATTCTTCTCCTCCTCCCTTCTTCTGTGTCCTTCTTCTCCTCTTTTGTGTTCATCTTTCTCTCCTTCTCCCTATTCTTCTTCTCCTTCATCCCTCTGCCCTCTTTTATCAGTTCAAATTGGAAGTCGGGGTGTGGGGTGTGTGTGTGTGTGTGTGCGTGGGGGTGTGGGGGGGTGTGGGGGGGGGCGTTAGTTGGGTGGATTGTGAAGGAAGGGCGGAGACAGGAGGCGAGAAGGGTTGCCAAGTCCCCTACCAAGTCGGATCCATCATCCACAGCTGTCTCACAAAGAGCCAGGGTTACGCCCCCAACCCCAGTGTCTACATCGATTCAATCGGGTCGGTCTGGAAGCTGTCAAGTACTCTCTGCACCTCAACACCAGACAAAAGACCTCTTTGACAGAGGATGGAGGGAGGACTATCCGGCAAACCGATGTCACAATTCTATAACCTTTTGTCCAATTTCTGCAAAGTAATGATGCTTTAATTGGGCTTTATAAGAAAGTTATTGGGCCTATACTGTATTGAAATGAGGGTTTGATCGATGGTTAAGCATGCAGAGAGAGAGAGCTGATGTAAAACTGTGCCTCGCTTTCCTGTTACCACCCTGTACGGATGGGGATCTATTGTACTCATTTGTATTATATTGGAAGGATGGATTCAATAGTTTAATGTTCCCTCTCTCACTCTCTCTATCTCTCTCTCTCTCTCTCTCTCTCTCTCTCTCCCTCTGTCTATCTGACTCTCTATGTCTGTCTAAACAATTCGTGCTAAAGACATCTGAACATTTTACCTACTATGAGACAGAGCGTGTGATGAAAATGCACGGTTTGAACTTGAAACAGAATTTTCCCCTTCCCTCATCTCCATCTGCGGCAGCCAGCAAAACCTACTGCGTGCATTCTTTTACCATTCAGTGTCGGAGCCCCTGCGTCCTTGGAGACGAGAAGCCTAGCTATCCGTAGGAAAGAAAGGCCTTTGCTGAGTCCTTATTAGTTAGACATTCTTGGATGGATGAATTTGAACGGATTCGCTTGTCCATATAGATCGACTCAAATGGCTTCCCCTGAGGCATCCATAGTCCCCGGCCGACTCAGAGCTTTGCCATTCCCATGCTTCCTATTTACCGTCAAAGCCTGTGTTATCTGCTGCAGTTGCTACCAGGGCCAGACGCCCCTTTTCAAACCCACACTTTCAGGGTATCACCAGCAGCTGATGTGCACATTTGTATCTCCAAGCAAAAAAAAAAAAAAAGTAATAGGTAGACTTATATATATATTTATATCAGTAAAATGGAAACCTGACAACAGGAATATTGTTTTACTGCCAGGTGAGTCATTTAGGCCACAGGCCGAGTTGTTTGTAGCAGTGGAGATTTGTGTGTGCGAGGAAACAACAACAATAACAACAGCAACAACAACAAACTGTGGCCGGGTCTGGTTTATCTGCCTTTGTTTGCACAGAGCCACGTTTGATGTGGGAGATCGAAATGCACCTGGGCGCGTGCTGTGTGGCTACCAGACCCACCGTGTCTCCGGGCCGCGGTAAAAAAAAAGCCACACCACAGACTTCTGGCCATGAATTATTGAAGCGCTGACGTCCTCGGCCCAGTGCATATGAGACTGCATCTCTCGTGATGTTTTGGCCCCGGAGCCTCCATAATAACCGCGCGGAAACGGTTTACGGTTATTATCAACACAGAGCTGCTTATTAACTTATATAAGCTGACACAGACTTGAAACTATCCTTGCTGTCAGTGTCGAAGCGTTCCCCTCAATATCTGCTGGGAAAAGAAAGTGAAGGTCGTGGAGGGTCAGACTGCTGCGATCATTTTAGACCTCCCAGCTTATATTTCACACTGGATTTTTGGAGGGGGGTTGTTTTTGCCTGCTCCATGTAAAATTACAGGGCGTGTTTTCAAATGTTTGCAAATGAGCAATCTAAAGAATGTGTGAACAACGTACAGTGTGTGAGAGGTACGTTAAACAGTCGATTAAATACAGAGTGCATTGGGCCTAAGGGACATTCTATTGATGTTTGCCGTTGAGCTCCTGCATCTCAGGCCAAAGCTTATTTTTATGATCAGTTATGTGCAGCAGATGCAGGGAAATTGTATAGGTGCGTAATGCTTACACAAATGATCAATATAATGACATTATAATGAGGCTAAGATGCACGTTATGTATATTTACGTGAACCAACTGTGGAGGCACATATCCGTGGAGAAGGTAGAGTTTGGTCACACATATCACCACAGACATATAAAACAATCTTACAACTGTCCTGGGAAAAAAACGACTAACTTTTCTTCTCTTCTTTCTCTTTTATCTGTTTCTTTTTATGATTTCGTAGATGTGCTGCGCCCGTGTCCTGTGGTCTGCCCAGAGGGTCTGCCCGGGCCTGTAAAAAGGCCTGGGCTCTGTAACCACGGCAGAGCTTTAGTGCCGCCGCATGCTGGCTGTTTCTTTGAGCTCTTAATAGGCCAATTACCGCTGCGCTGGAGCAGATCAATGGAGATGGCGCGTCGCTCCGCCAGCGACACAATGGGAGGTGGGGAAGATGTCACAAGATGCTCTGGAACCCCTTTGAGCGAGGTGACAGGTGCAGCTACTTTTTGCCGAAGTCTGTTTCTCTCTCACTCTTCCTCTGTCTCTCTCTCTCTCTCTCTCTCTATCTGGCGGAGCATAGCAGCGTCTGTGACAAAAACCTGTCCGTAGAATGGCACTGGTCCGCTTTTGTTCGGCTGACGTGACGGCTCTATTAGACAGGAGACACCCTGTAGCCAGGGCTGAGACAGCAGAGGAGAGAGGAAGGAAGACAGAGGTGGGGTGGAAGAGAGAGGGAAGGAGAGAGAAAGAGAAAGAGAGATAAAGAAACAGGGAAGGACAGCAGAGGAGAGAGGAAGAAAGACAGAGGTGGGGTGGAGGGAAGGAGAGAGCAAGAGACGGAGAGATAAAGAAACAGGGAAAGAGAGAGAGAGAGAAAGAGAGGGATGCTCCTGTTGGTACTGTGAGGAGGATTTAGGTTACTGGAAAAAGGAGCCAGACAGACAGCGGGAAAGACATTCATTAAGCACCTCCAAAATCCTGTAGCCACGGCCAAGAGAGCAGAAGAGTGGGGGAGAAATAAAGATGGAGAGAGACGGATATTTAGAAAGAGGGAAAGTTAGAGAGAGATGTGTTCTTATTTGCATTGTGAATGGGATTAGGACTGCTAAACAGGGAGACAGACAGAATGACTGAAAGACAGACAGTCAGACAGACAGACAGAAAGACAGACAGTCCTTCAGTACATCCAAAACCTCGTCCAGCAATTTTGCACTGGCATCCTGTGTCCCTTTCACAAATTCCCAAAGAGTTTATCTCCCCCTCCCTCCCTTTCTCTGTCCAGCCATCTGATGACTCTCTCGCAGATGAGTCCAAGCACAGCCCATAACTCCTGATGCCAAAATGGCCGACATCGCAGTCATTATAAACTCTATTAAATCAATTACACAACCACATTGTGCTGATGTCCATTATCTCCAGTTATCAAAATCGTTACCGCTAGCACTTAACGGAGCAAGCTGCCAGTCTGCCTCAACACCAGGCTGGCACTGTGGTGTGTGAAAGCACACTGTGAGAGGCTGGCTCGGGGTCAGTATCGATCTGCCATATTCTTCCGTGGGAATAAGGTTTGAGTCACAGCTCGAGGGTTGGTTTTGTGTTTAGGGGTGTTGGGGGTATAGTATGACTAAAGGGCAGAAGCAAAGCGCAACCGTTTGATGCTTGCCTCAAAGAGGTGGCCTCTACTTTGTTTGTTACTGCCCCTTCTTAGTTGGTTTCAAAGCGTATCATTTGCTGAAAGTACGTTTCCCTGCTTCTGAGGGGAAAGAATGATTTTTTTTTGGGGGGGGGGGGGGCTTTTGTGCCTTTAATCGATAGAGCAATGAAGAGTGGGACAGGAAATGAGAGGGAGAAGAGCTGGGTGGTGGACAGGAGAAGTGACATCGGGACGGATTCGAACCTGTGTCTTCAATGGCCGTCAAGCCCAAATGTGGTCGGGGCTACTGCTTGCGCCCAGTGCCCCCCATGAAGTTTTACTATAGCTAATTTTCTTCCAGTAAGGCTTCCTGTTTTGGAGTGAAAGATATATATATATATATTTAAATACAGAGGCTGCGTCGGTTAATCCAAATAGAGTTACACCTGTGACAGATGCTATCAGTGGCCCTTATGATGTTTTTGATCACATGCCAGGTTCCTGGTGGCGACACATGAGAGTGACTGCTCCAGTGAGTGTTTAGGCTGAGGATTAACAGCTTATGGAGATAACATGAATTGTCTCTCAAAACTGTGAAAAAAGAAATCCAAGTTAATAACAAAACAAGCAAGCTACTGCAAGTGTTCAACAGAAACCAATGATGTATACACGGTATAGTGTAAGAAAGAAATGGTTTAGTTCTTTAAATACGTCCCGTCACTGGGACTTACTCCCAATGGGAAACAAAAACACTAGGTTAAACAAAAGGGTGACTTTGGCCATGTTAAAAAGCTGACTGCCTAAGGTCACCTTAGATAACGAACACAATTACAATTGAAAGGTAATATGTACAAGCTGAATGGATACATCTAAAGGGGTGGTCAAACTTTCATCTAGTTTTCTGGACTGTAACATAAGGGATTGTAGGTGGTGACGGCGATGGTGGTGGTGATGGTGGTGGAGGTGACGGTGGTGGTGGTGACGGTGGTGGTGACGGTGGTGGTGACGGCGGTGGTGGTGGTGGTGGTGACGGTGGTGCTGACGGTGGTGGTGACAGTGAGGGTGGTGGTGGAGGTGGTGACGGTGGTGGTGACGGTGGTGGTGGTGGTGGTGACGGTGATGGTGGTGATGGTGACGGTGGTGGTGACGGTGACGGTGGTGGTGACAGTGAGGGTGGTGGTGGAGGTGGTGACGGTGGTGGTGACGGTGGTGGTGGTGGTGACGGTGATGGTGACGGTGGTGGTGTCGGTGGTGACGGTGGTGGTGACGGTGGTGGTGACGGTGGTGGTGACGGTGGTGGTGGTGACAGTGGTGGTGACGGTGGTGGTGGTGACGGTGGTGGAGGTGGTGACGGTGGTGGTGGTGATGGTGACGGTGGTGACGGTGGTGGTGACGGTGGTGGTGGTGTCGGTGGTGACGGTGGTGGTGACGGTGACGGTGGTGACGGTGTTGGTGACGGTGGTGGAGGTGGTGACGGTGGTGGTGGTGACGGTGGTGACGGTGGTGGTGACGGTGACGGTGGTGACGGTGTTGGTGACGGTGGTGGAGGTGGTGACGGTGGTGGTGGTGACGGTGGTGGTGACGGTGGTGGTGACGGTGACGGTGGTGACGGTGTTGGTGACGGTGGTGGAGGTGGTGACGGTGGTGGTGGTGACGGTGGTGGTGACGGTGGTGGTGGTGACGGTGGTGGTGACGGTGGTGGTGGTGGTGACGGTGGTGGTGGTGGTGATGGTGGTGGTGACGGTGGTGGTGGTGACGGTGGTGGTGGTGAAGGTGGTGGTGGTGATGGTGGTGGTGACGGTGGTGGTGACGGTGGTGGTGACGGTGGTGGTGACGGTGGTGACGGTGGTGGTGGTGTCGGTGGTGACGGTGGTGGTGATGGTGACGGTGGTGACGGTGGTGGTGACGGTGACGGTGGTGACGGTGGTGGTGACGGTGGTGGTGACGGTGATGGTGTCGGTGGTGGTGACGGTGATGGTGACGGTGGTGGTGACGGTGGTGACGGTGGTGATGGTGACGGTGATGGTGACGGTGATGGTGTCGGTGGTGGTGACGGTGGTGATGGTGACGGTGATGGTGACGGTGGTGGTGACGGTGGTGGTGACGGTGGTGGTGATGGTGACGGTGGTGGTGACGGTGATGGTGACGGTGGTGGTGACGGTGATGGTGACGGTGGTGACGGTGGTGATGGTGACGGTGATGGTGATGGTGACGTTGGTGGTGACGGTGGTGGTGGTGGTGGTGGTGACGGTGGTGGTGATGGTGACGGTGGTGACGGTGGTGACGGTGGTGATGATGGTGGTGATGGTGGTGACGGTGGTGGTGACGGTGGTGGTGACGGTGGTGGTGACGGTGGTGGTGATGGTGGTGGTGGTGACGGTGGTGGTGGTGACGGTGGTGGTGACGGTGGTGGTGGTGACGGTGGTGGAGGTGGTGACGGTGGTGGTGGTGATGGTGACGGTGGTGACGGTGGTGGTGACGGTGGTGGTGGTGTCGGTGGTGACGGTGGTGGTGACGGTGACGGTGGTGACGGTGTTGGTGACGGTGGTGACGGTGTTGGTGACGGTGGTGGAGGTGGTGACGGTGGTGGTGGTGACGGTGGTGACGGTGTTGGTGACGGTGGTGGAGGTGGTGACGGTGGTGGTGGTGACGGTGGTGGTGACGGTGGTGGTGACGGTGACGGTGGTGACGGTGTTGGTGACGGTGGTGGAGGTGGTGACGGTGGTGGTGGTGACGGTGGTGGTGACGGTGGTGGTGACGGTGGTGGTGGTGACGGTGGTGGTGACGGTGGTGGTGGTGGTGACGGTGGTGGTGGTGGTGATGGTGGTGGTGACGGTGGTGGTGGTGACGGTGGTGGTGGTGACGGTGGTGGTGGTGATGGTGGTGGTGACGGTGGTGGTGACGGTGGTGGTGACGGTGGTGGTGACGGTGGTGGTGGTGTCGGTGGTGATGGTGGTGGTGATGGTGACGGTGGTGACGGTGGTGGTGACGGTGGTGACGGTGGTGGTGACGGTGACGGTGGTGGTGACGGTGGTGGTGACGGTGGTGGTGACGGTGATGGTGTCGGTGGTGGTGACGGTGATGGTGACGGTGGTGGTGACGGTGGTGACGGTGGTGATGGTGACGGTGATGGTGACGGTGATGGTGTCGGTGGTGGTGACGGTGGTGGTGACGGTGATGGTGACGGTGGTGGTGACGGTGGTGACGGTGGTGGTGACGGTGATGGTGACGGTGGTGGTGACGGTGATGGTGACGGTGGTGACGGTGGTGACGGTGGTGATGGTGACGGTGATGGTGACGGTGGTGGTGACGGTGGTGGTGACGGTGGTGGTGATGGTGACGGTGGTGGTGACGGTGATGGTGACGGTGGTGGTGACGGTGATGGTGACGGTGGTGACGGTGGTGATGGTGATGGTGATGGTGACGTTGGTGGTGACGGTGGTGGTGGTGGTGGTGGTGACGGTGGTGGTGATGGTGACGGTGGTGACGGTGGTGACGGTGGTGATGATGGTGGTGATGGTGGTGACGGTGGTGGTGACGGTGGTGGTGACGGTGGTGGTGACGGTGGTGGTGATGGTGGTGGTGGTGACGGTGGTGGTGACGGTGGTGGTGGTGACGGTGGTGGTGACGGTGGTGGTGGTGACGGTGGTGGTGGTGACGGTGGTGGTGACGGTGGTGGTGACGGTGGTGGTGATGGTGGTGGTGACGGTGGTGGTGACGGTGGTGGTGATGGTGACGGTGGTGGTGACGGTGATGGTGACGGTGAGGGTGGTGGTGTCGGTGTTGGTTGGGGGGGGGGGGTGCGGCAAAAGCAATGAAACATTTCTGATCTGCAATCTGCAGAGGCAAGAGAAGCTGCACCTGTGGTTTCCTTCTTCCTTGTTTGGCCTTGCTCCATACAGCCTTTCAGAGAAATTAAATTCACATGCCTCTCCGTCCTCCTCCGCTCTAATTAAAGGGCATGCTTTCATGTGAGGAGCCTCTATCAGTGAAGAGGAGGGTGTGGCGGCAGCACACATGTCTGTGTCACTCTCAGAGCCGGCGCATGCGTTGCATTGTGGGATAGCAAAGCCAGTCCTTCGTCACTCAGACTCCAATTGACATCAATGAGCTTCCCTCCTCTGAGGGGGACAAGGGAGGCAGGGACAGAGGGGGACATCTACAGTGAAATAATTAGCAGGAGTAGGACCCTCTGCTCTTTCAATCTGCCTTCCTGGTATCTGGCTCCTCAGAGTCTTGTGGTATCGGCTCAGACCTCATTTTTTTTTCTATCCGTTCCTCCTTTTTGTCTCTTTTTTTGAACCCCTATTCTCGTGGAATCCATTTCACTTCATTTTTGGATTTTTGTTCTAATTGGCGTCGCAAGTTCCCCCTCTGTATTTCAAATACGCGCTGATTGCTGCTTTCACCAGGCTCTTAGTGTTTGATCTCCAGCCATCTTTCTTGTGTCCTTTTTCAAAGCTGAAACATGAAGCACCCCACTCATCTCTGATAAATTACAAGGATTTACTTGGAGTGTTAATTGTGACCTCACTCTCTTTCTTCATGTTTTTAGGACACGTAAGGCCATCACTGTTATTAGCCCAAGGGGAACGAGACGGCTAATCGTTTAATGAGAGAGAAAAGAAGGGTGTCTGAGTTGTTTTGAAAGTCAGTGACTCCCCCAAAATCCCAAATCTTAATTTCAACAAACTTGGACACTATTCCTTTCAAGAAGCAGTTGTGTCTCAATAATTTTAGCATACTGGTAACAACTATTGAAGATGACTCGACAATAACACAGTGCCATTTAAGATATTAGTAATAATTGAACACCAACTGAGGGTAATCATTCTACATTGTCATCTCATCACATCTCATCATCACTTCCTGCTCATTTTCCAGGGATCAAATGAATGACTGAATGTGATGACACACACACACACACACACACACACACACACACACACACACACAAACACACACACACTCACACACACATACACACACACACACACACACACACACACACACACACACACACACACACAAACCGCTCATTACCTACCAGCAACCCTGAACAGCGTTAACCAAGCAAGTTCCTCAGAACTAAGTGACTTTGATGTAGGCTTCATCAGATAGTCAGTGTTGAAAGGGTGGTATCTTAATCTAAAAAAAAAATCAGAAGGTATCTGTTTGAACACAGTGTGGAAGATTTGGACTGTGCTTTGACATCCTGGAGATCCACCTCTAGGATGCCATCTTAAAAAGACTGTGATAGAGCAATAACATGCTTAGTATGCTGCAAGAGAAAACCACTAATATCATTCAATACGCTTGAGTATATAAAGTGCAGGAAATAAGTTAAATGAGGGTATTTTATAATAAGGATATAAGGAATACTTTACATTCAGAAACTAAAGCTGCCATTTCCAAGTTCGATAATGACCAGCGGGGCAAAAAAGGATTAAAAGTATAATACTAATCTTTACTATAGGGTCCCCATATAACATCATTATTGAGGGCCAGCTTAACAGTTCTCATTTTCTTGTGTGATTTTCCAGTCTCTGTCTGGACTACTGGACTGATAACTCCTCTGGTTATAAACAGATTAGTGTGATGACTTTGGGAATGGGTTCCCTCACATCACCCGTACTCTTATTATCTTCCTCAAAGTTTGTGGAGGAATCCTTGGTTGTCATATTGAATGTCAAACTTGCACACATACCAGCATACATAGATATTGACATACTGTGTGTGTGTGTGTGTGTGTGTGTGTGTGTGTGTGTGTGTGTGTGTGTGTGTGTGTGTGTGTGTGTATGTGTGTGTATGTGTGTGTCTGTGTGTGTGTGTGTGTGTGTGTGTGTATGTGTGTGTGTGTCTGTGTGTGTGTGTGTGTGTGTGTGTGTGTGTGTGTGTGTGTGTGTGTGTGTGTGTGTGTGTGTGTGTGTGTGTATTTGTGTGTGTGTGTGTGTGCATGTCTACATGAGTAAGTCCTCTTTTTCTGTCATTTGTAATGGCTTTAGGTGACTTCTCTATAAAGCTGAAATATATTTTTACACACACACATACTGAGACAGATATCAGTGATCACACCTTGTACTCAAAGATTAAATATTATTCCTAACCAATGCAATTTCTTCACACCTCACTCTCTCCCTCTCTATCTCTTTATGACTTTGTGTGCGACCTTATCACTAGTGCACCCAAAATGGATCCGTTTCATCGTCTGCACACTGGAGGGCAAATGTCAGCATTCATGTTCAAGCAGTTTTAAGATGTCGATCACCACTGAGACTAGAAGCTTAGGCTAACACTTACATCGACTTGCATCGAATTACATTATGCTCTTTTATGTTTTAAAAAAAAATGTCAATGTGTTTGTAATTTTTAGTGTTTTTTTGTAAATGATCCTAGTACTGTGTAATGTACCAGTTATTAATGCGTTATAACAGTTATCCATGCTAGTAACAGTTGTTCATGCCTAATAACAGTTATTCATGAGTAATAACTGAACTATCAGTGTGATGTTTGTCACACAACACATTTCACTGCAAACCTAAGTGTATGTACCCTGCAAAAAGAGCTTTTGTTATACGTGTTAAAGTGGCTCACCGAAGATCTAGCAAGTAAGCAGTTTCACTCTTGTGTTACAATTAAAGTATTTGATGTTCTTGTATTTACTCTACTGTACAAGCAGCAAACACAACACACAGTCCACACAGACTTAGGCATGAAGGTAACTTTGAAAGGAGCCCCAGAGCACTGATTTAAAACATATGTATCTGCAGTGCTGTCGGTAAACCCTCCCCGTCCTCGCCTTGATCCTCACACTGCTGACTGTAAGCTGGGGGAGGAAAGAGGCTTAACAGGGGACCAGAAGGAGCAGCGGGATCCGCAGACATTACCTGACCCCTAGAGCCAAGTCTCATCCACAACAATCATTTTTTAATCAGGAAATAAGCCGTCGCTTTGCATACACCGCCCACCCTGATGGCAGTTGGTGGGAGGGGGGGGGGGAGGGGGGGTTTGCAGAAAGGGGGCATGTCATCGTGACCCCCCCTGGTAATAAGGATGTGATGAATTCAGCCTGACTCCCTCTCCTTCCTGACACACATACGCATGCATACATACACACCTACACATGTACATACACACAAACGCACACACACACACACACACACACACACACACACACATACACACACACACACCTTGGCTCAGAGGTGCCGTTAAGCGTAGAGAAATTAAAGAGTTGTAATTATTGCGTCTTGTGGGGCCTGGTGACAGCACCATATTCATCACAATGTGTAGCAGCAGCAGCAGGTGCGCCCTCCTCTGCTGCCTCATCTGCTTCATCACAGCTGGCCCCTCTCATCGTCACGGCAACACCAGCCTCACAGAGCTGATGCTTTCACACTGAGCCTCAAGCACACCAGATCACAAATCACGTATCAGGTCAACAATGTCTGGGTCACCATGTTTTCCGTTCTAGAATGTAATATGAGATGGAATTGATAATCTAATTAGAGTGTGTAATGTCTTCTCCTCCTGTCTCATTGGATCCGATTCTGATTGTTTATTCTTCTCTCCACTACAATCTGGCTCCTGGTCACCCTTATCATTGAGGTGATTAAGACTAGCGGATGGAATCAATCCGCATCAGTAGGTTGTGAGTTATGGCACCGTGTCATTTTTCAGTCACCACACCGAAGACTCTAAAAATCAAGCCAGGCTGAGGCACTGGTAGTAAAGAATGAAAGCAGAGTGTAATTCTCTGGTGGATGTGTGCTGAATGGAGGCTGTGATTCTATGGTGGATGTGTTCTAAAACAGGCTGTGATTCTATGGTGGATGTGTGCTGAAACAGGCTGTGATTCTATGGTGGATGTGTGCTGAAACAGGCTGTGATTCTATGGTGGATGTGTGCTGAGTGAAACAGGCTGTGATTCTATGGTGGATGTGTTCTGAAACAGGCTGTGATTCTATGGTGGATGTGTGCTGAGTGAAACAGGCTGTGATTTTATGGTGGATGTGTGCTTAGTGAAACAGGCTGTGATTCTATGGTGGATGTCTGCTGAAACAGGCTGTGATTCTATGGTGGATGTGTGCTGACTGAAACAGGCTGTGATTCTATGGTGGATGTGTTTTGAGTGAAACAGGCTGTGATTCTATGGTGGATGTGTGCTGACTGAAACAGGCTGTGATTCTATGGTGGATGTGTTCTAAAACAGGCTGTGATTCTATGGTGGATGTGTGCTGAATGAAACAGGCTGTGATTCTATGGTGGATGTGTTCTAAAACAGGCTGTGATTATATGGTGGATGTGTACTGACTGAAACAGGCTGTGATTCTATGGTGGATGTGTGCTGAATGAAACAGGCTGTGATTATATGGTGGATGTGTACTGACTGAAACAGGCTGTGATTCTATGGTGGATGTGTGCTGAATGAAACAGGCTGTGATTCTATGGTGGATGTGTTCTAAAACAGGCTGTGATTATATGGTGGATGTGTGCTGAACGAAACAGGCTGTGATTCTATGGTGGATGTGTGCTGAGTGAAACAGGCTCGGATTCTATGGTGGATGTGTGCTGAATGAAACAGGCTGTGATTCTATGGTGGATGTGTGCTGAATGAAACAGGCTGGCTCCCTCCTCGTGTGGAAGAACAAATGACTAGGAAAACAGACGCACCTTGTCACACTTAATTTGGGATCCCTGCTTGGTCTGTTCGATGATTATGATAATTAGTGGCTTCGGGGGCAGGGGGGGGAGGGGGGGGGGGCACCCTGAATGGGGAAGTGGTGATTGTTGCATAACGCTTCACCACTGAAAGTTCTGAGGAAGAGACTGTTAACCTTTAAACTGAGTTCCATGCAGCAAGCTAAACAGGCAAGGTACTTACAGCTCTTCAGAACTCCCTGAGCCAGCCGATTGTGATGACCATTTCACCCCCCTCTTCTCTCATGCTGTGTGATGGAGGTCATTTCCAAACACTGTTAATGACTTAAGAATATAATAATCAAGTGCCTTGTATTATTAATTACCTTATATGAATCATGTACTTATGTAGGCAGGAACATGGCTTTTCTGCGTTCCTGTGTATATGTGTAACTTTGATTAACTGGCGCCACTTATTGTTTTCTCAACCCTGAGCTCGGTCGAGAATCTTGTTTTGACTATGATGATAAACACTTACGGCGTCAGCATTAGATAAATCTAAGTATATAAACCTTGTGGTTTGTGAGTGAAATTGCTTCACTTTCAGCTTTGTGCTGGGAGTGAGCCCGATTGCAATTGTTGTTGATTGTCTAATAAATATACTTATATGCAGCTCTGGAGTCCTGAGGTTACTAGGGTGATTTTTTTACCTAAAACTGTGCACAGTGAAAGATCTGCTGTTCAGTCAAACCATAAAAACGGCAACAAGACCATAGCGGGCTAATTTACCTCCAAGTCCTCTACTCTCCCTGAAGTCTGGTAGGACACAATGCTTGAGTTTGTCCATAAAACCGTAAGGTTTTAAAACATTTTGGCCCTTTTAGTGACATGATACACTGGGTCCTTCACAGTTCATAGGTTATTCTGATTTGAATTTTCATCTGCTGTAATAGCCGAGAGGTCCTTCAACCTTTTACAACCTTTCCCACTCTGGTAGGGTGGCGACTGACTACATAGCTGAAGGCTGTACAGGCTCAAAGATATTGTAATTTCAAATAGCAATTAAGAATTAAGATATTGTTATTTCAATAGGAATCCAGAATTAAGCATCCATAGTCGCAATCTGACTTTGACATCAGAAAAACTGCTTGACCAAAATCTCACCTAATCTCAAGTCCTCTCAGGTCCTCTGTTGAGAGAGGTTTTGAAATTAATTTTGACATTCTAGTCATGAATGTCCCATCCGGAATGATTCCTCACCACCCAGACACCCTCTGAATAGATGGATAGATGTGTAATGCATTATAATAAAATGTTCTCCTTGACTATGATGTTTTCATGCATGTTCTGCATTTCTAAATATATGGTCATATATATGCTAGCAATATATGGTCTTATTTGCCATTCAAGAACAAATAGTTTTGGGTGCACAGTAGAAAAACTGGAATGATGTATCAATGTTTGCTCTTGACATGTGAAGCATGCAGTATGACATTAATGCAGTATTGCATGCAGTATCACATTAATGCAGTATTGTATGCAGTATCACATGAATGCAGTATTGCATGCAGTATCACATTAATGCAGTATTGCATGCAGTATCACATGAATGCAGGATTGCATGCAGTATCACATTAATGCAGTATTGCATGCAGTATCACATGAATGCAGTATTGCATGCAGTATCACATGAATGCAGGATTGCACGCAGTACTTCCCTACTAAAGCAAAGAAGGGTGTTCTGAAAAAAAACACCTCTTTCATATCTATTCTTTTGAGCAGTATTTTATGTTTCACCCACTAGCACTGTGTACTGATGACGAACAGTGTATTGATACAGTTGATTAAGACGAAGAGCTGTTAAACACTAAGAATGAATGTGTTACACTGTCAATAATGTGTCCTACACTGTCCGTATAATCTTTTTGCTAGTCCCTGTCCTAATAAATCAATCAACATACAGCTTCTCCAAGCGGTGGATTACAACTGTGGGGAAAGTTAATTTAAGAAACTATTTCACAAGTTTAATTTTCATTCCTGCCGCTGAATGATAAATAAGTCGCACTCTCCGTCGGGCGTGGGGGGCGGGGGTTTGGGGGGGTGGTATGTGATGTGTATGGTGCAAGCAAGTCCACGTCTTTTTATACTTCCCTTAAAAAAACTCCCCCCATGGAACTACAGACGTGTCAATACCATGCATTAAGCCTGGCAAAGGTGATGGTGCTGCTAGATTGAGCTGAATACTCACACACACACACACAC
>NC_137927.1:30166602-30169102 GCF_963457725.1 Sprattus sprattus
CAAGTGCTTGTTGCCTGGTAACCACAGTCCCTTCACACACTTGCCAAGGTCTGACAAACACGCAATACATTGACAAAAGGTAGAATAAAGCTTAAAAAAAAACACACTCCAAGAAAACTCACTGAAAAGTAAGGTAACAGGGTAACTGACATCCACATCCATGTTTCCCTCAGATTTACTGTCACCTTCACTGAGCAAAGTCAAACAGAGAGGCAGCATGGTAGACAGGATCTGCAAAAAAATTGTATATTTCTGTTTTGGTTCCTTGTTTTGTGAAAAATTATTAATACAAATTATTATTAACAACTCGTATGCAGTGCGCAGCGACAATGTCTGTGTACAGAAAATTGGTCTGCTTCTTCCTGGAAGGAAGAAAAGGAAGTGATAACCCTAATTATCACCTCTACCCAAACAATAGAAAAGACCCAGAGTGAAGGCAATCAATGAACCTTCACTGCAGTGTGCAAAACATTACAAAAACAAGAAGCTTGAAAGGACAGCGCTGAGACATTTCTTAAGAGGCAGTTCAATAATAACCGGTTACTTTGTAAATTCAGCAACGATGTGAAATTCATAGTAACCCAGTGATTTGGTCAGGCACAGCCTGTGTTACTTACACAATCACTACCTCCATACAGAATTCACATTAGAGGTCTATGAGTGCTGAACTATAAGGTGTGCTTGACAGGGAGAAGATGACATTTAAACAATTTGAAAAGGTACGAATTTTAAGGTATGCTTATAAAATATAAAATTATTTGATATGATATGACAATATATATTTAGGCAGCACGGTGGCTCAGTGGTTAGCACTGTCGCCTCACAGCAAGAAGGCCCAGGCCCTGAGGGCGTGGGTTCGAATCCTGGTTGTTTCTGTGGTTTGTATCCCGTTCCTTCCAAGTCCTTTCTGTGTGGAGTTTGCATGTTCTCCCCGTGACTGCGTGGGTTTACTCCGGTTTCCCCCACCATCATAAAGACATGCATCACATTACATCGTATGAATCTGCATTAATGTTGGAATGAATGTTGGTGGTGGCCACGCTTCCGTCAGTCTGCCCCAGGGTGTGGGCATTGGCTACTCTCGTAGCTTACCACCACTGGTATGACTGTCTGAATGAATGGACTGGACCGGACTGATCTGTAAATGTCTTTGAGTATATAGGAAAGCGCTATATGAAATTGATTGTGCTTATACGATATAAAATGGTAGGAACTTTAAGGTGTGCTTATACACTATAAATGTGTGGGGATGGGGTTATAATGAATAACAAAAACATTGCATGTACAATCTACGAAATACAGTAAAACCATAGGTGTTTAAAACTTCCTAGGTCCGAACACTTCAGTTGTGTTGATGTGACAGAGTGGTGCCTAATGGTGAATATGTTAACGAGTTCAAAAACATTGACTATGAAGGGCCTCGTTTCCCGATAACGACGTATCTTAACGGCCTACGTGGATTTTGGCGACATCGTAGACTCATCGTTGCCGTAAGTGCGGCATCGGGAAACCGCTCTGCAAGGATCCCTCTTACGACCGATTTCAAGTCCTTTTTAGCGTTCGGGAAACTTGGCCAAAATCCATAGGGGAGGGGCCAGTGGTGTAGTGGTCCCTGGAGAAGTGGGTGTACTCTTCATTTTTTTTAAGCAGCCCACACAGCACAGGATAATCACCCTGTTTTGAGAAGTGGGTGTACCCAATGCTGACTGAAAAACAAGTGGGTATACTCCGTATACCTGCGTATACCCTGGACTACACCACTGGGAAAGGCTGCTTCATAATGTGAATCAGGAAGTGAACATGGGGTGAGTTGCAGGAGTCGTTTCAGGGATAGGAGGCAGGCTTTAAGACCATGTTGGGTCAGGCAGGTGTCAAAGGCTTTGACACGTGCCGTGCATTTTGAAGATCAGAAATTTACATTCAAATGTGGTTTTGTTTCCTTCATTCTCGGTTGGCCTGTTCCTGATCCTACAGTCATTCTTTGACAGGAAATCTTCAAAAGTCCATTCTGAATTACTTGAGTGTGCTGAACCAGGTCTTCTTTGTTAGAGCAGACAGCAGTACTTGTTAAAGAAGCCACAGTGTCAACAACAACGAACACTGGATAGAACACTTCTCTCCTTTCACTCAGCATTCGTGCAATTACAATGGGCATCTGTCAACCACTCGCAGATAAGGAAGGGGGAAAAAAATCTATCGACTTCTGTCAAAAAGTATGAAGTGATTAAAGTGAGCACACAGAGTTGTACAATTGATCAAAAGCAGCAGGTTTTTTTTTCTCCGATTGTGTTTCATGAGCCTCGAGTCCTGTGAGACTCGGTTCTGGTGAAATTGGAAAAACCGGCCAAGTCTACATAATTTGTTTTCCGTTAAGGTTTGTGTTTGTGCACATTAGCTGATGACGACACAGCAGAGAGAGAGAGCGAGAGAGAGAAAGAGAGAGGGAGAGAGGAAAAGACATGGGGAGAGAAAAATGAGTTATTGTTGTTTAGCTACTCAT
>NC_137927.1:30171602-30186602 GCF_963457725.1 Sprattus sprattus
CCGGTTTTTTTCCCCCCATCTTTTGGTCGAATGCATATTTATTTTTCAATAAAAAAAAATCAATAAGCAATTACGGCTAGACCTGTGCAATGATATTACAATTTAGAACACGGAGGACACGCGCACAATGAGACAGCAGCCACACTAAGATCCGACAACCTCGATACAAATCCGTAATGTACAAATTATAATGTGATTTTCCTTATATGAGTCTCGTTTCTAAACGTCCTGCCCCCTTTAGCCGGGTGCTCATCTGTTCAGAGTGATTCAGAGATGAGGTTACAGGTGACAGGTGAAATATCACAGAGGCCCCTAGAGGCCCCCAGAGGCATCAGTGCGGACCCGTCAAAGGATGATTTTGTGATGAGGAGAAGAAGAAAATTGACCTTAAGGCTTTCCATCAGCAGCCCAGCTATGAGCAGTGTGTGTGTGTGTGTGTGTGTGTGTGTGTGTGTGTGTGTGTGTGTGTGTGTGTGTGTGTGTGTGTGTGTGTGTCTGAGCTGTGATTGGAAAGAGCGCAAGGGATTTGCTGCGTTCATGTGAAAATGGGAATGGTAAATTTCCTACATCCGAGTGGGAGAATACCTCCTGAACGCCATGTCGATTCGAATCGGTTATCCCACTAGGAAAGCGGGAGATTTTTGAAAGCTCCGAGAAGTAGGTTTTATGTCACTCAACATGGCCGTGTTTGTGCTCCGCCAACAAACCAGTCACTTCACTGTTTATTTAGGTCATACACCTGTCGTTTTAGCGTTAGTGATTGTGATGTCAAGCGATTCATTCTTACTTTTGTGGAACTAGTGTAATGTTATTCTTCTGGCTAGTAAGCCTACTTAACATCACCTAAGTGTTTGTTGTCGTTATGTGAACACTCTCAACTCCAAAAGGGCGTCGTTCCAAAAATGGGAACTTTCCCCAATTCCCAGCTGCCTGAACGCACCATGACATGAGGGATTTACCTCTGTGGAGAGAAAGGAAAAAACAAACGATACAGCCTGGTGTCAGAAACTCTGGAAAACTGCAAGTGATCCATCACTGCGTCGTTTCGGGATGGAAGAGTGGGTTCGTGGGATGGTCGTTTTATTCACAATTAGGGAAAGAGGGTGGGAGATGGAAAGTGAAGGAGTTCCCTATGAACACCCCTGTAGGCCTTACCTTACCCACCACCACCACCTCATCAGGAGCCTGTGGATGGAGCAGCCGGGGTAGGGCACGGGGGTAGTGAGGCGTGTCGGTGTGTGTGTGTGTGTGTGTGTGTGTGTGTGTGTGTGTGTGTGTGTGTGTGTGTGTGTGTGTAGTGAGACGTGTCGGCTCAATAGAGCTGTCCCATCTCTCCATCAATCTCCCATGAGGAGAGAGGTGCTTAGGACCACTCAGGCAGGATAACGGATGGGCTCTGCGGTTTTGGTGAAGGAACTACAGGAGTGTGTCATACTGCAGAGCGCATGGGTTGTCATTCTGACCGCCCCAGGCTCATACCTGCACAGGCCTATGCCCTCATATTTTCTATCTCTGCCACTTGTTTTTATAGTTATTTTACTTACATAGCCTACTGTAATTGTTTGCCTCTCACAAATGTTCAGATGTTTGTCAGTAATCACAACTGCGGGAGCTTTATTCATCAAAACTAAATAGTGCATGCATTAACTTTCAGGAGATATAGGATTGAATTCAGGATGTATCTGCATTGGTCTCTCCAGCAAACAAAATCCTAAACATCTATATCATCTTGCAGTAAAGTGCAGGAAGATGCAAACATTGGGCACGGTGGAAATGTATACCATGATGGCAACACCTTTCTTCTGCACATCTGTAAGGCATTTCTATATAATCCAGTGAAATGCATTACAGTGTCTGCTGTTTGTCATTAGGTGTTCAGTGCAACAGGGGCGCATACCTTAACCACTATGGTTAACATGGCCGCAAGCAGAACAACGCATTGTGTTATGCACAATCACAAACCTGATAGTATCCCTTTGGTCTACTCAGGCCAGATTTGCAGTGGAAAAGAAATAGATAAACAGATAAAATCTAAATCTTACATGCTACAGCCAACCCCCCCCCCCCCCCCCCCCCCCCAGAGGTGTGTCAGGCCAAGGCAGAAAGCCCCATTGTGATCAAGTTAACGCTCTAATGACCTCTAATGACCCCTCCAGCTCATTCGTCGGCCATTGATGAGGGCATTGAGAGGCAGCCTCTCCCACTTCATGTGCTGACCCCTGCAGGTCAGGCCCGTAATTACGCCTTACCCACAGCACGAGTGGGAGCCAGACACGGGCTCTGCGCTATCCAATCACTGCCCATTGTCTGCCATCCCCATGGGCACAGAGAGCAACAGCTCAGAGCCCATCCAGGCTGACACCAGCCTCTATTTCTCTCCATTGCAGCAGCCGCAGCTAAGGTTGGAGCATCCCACCTCTCCTCACATACACACTTACACACACACACACACACATGCATTCTTCAAAGACCCTTATTCCCCCGTTCTGCGTGGCATAGAGACGAATGACACAGCTGTAATTTAGCTCTCTCTCACAAACACGGGAGAAAGAGAGACACCTTTATTTCTCTGTTAAGAGAGGAGGTTAAGAGAAGCTATTAAGAGTTTTCTTATCTTCGCTATCAGGGGTGAGTTACAATCCAAGGGAAAAACCCAATTTTGCCTCATTTAATCTTATTCACATCAAACTGAAGAAGAGATGCCCAATAGAGAATAATGAGGAGGTGAAGCTAGGGCAGGGGCAAAATTAAAGTGCATTCAGAGAGGATTCAGATCCCTTCACTTTTTCTCATGTAGTTATATTGCAGCCTAATGCGAAAAACGTTTTTATTCTCATCAGTCTACTCTCAATACCCCATAAAGATAAAGTGAATTATTTACAACTTTATTTAAAAGAAAAACTTTAATTTCACATTGACATAAGTATTCTGACACTTGTCAATAGCTACATTTAGATCAGGTGCCTTCCATTTCTCCTGATCATCTTTGAGATGTTTCTACACCTTGATTGGAGTCCACCTGTGGTAAATTCAATTAACTGGACATGATTCATGATTCGGTCCGGTTTCAGAAAGGTCCCCTGTGGATGATGACTGCTTCTCATTTAAGAGACTAGCTTGCCTTGCTTGTGTCTGTTTTACAGTGTTTGAAAGACTGTAGCAGGTCACGTTTTTGTCTGTTTTTGGAAAGAGCTTTTTTCAGCTGTCTTTCAAAACAACTCATGACAGTCATTCTGTTCTTGAGGGTGATTGTGTTCGGCTTCTTTAGACTGTTTCCAATTTAGCTCTGGAACAGCTGGAAAACAAAATAAACAAATAAAAACCTAGCTGCTCTGCACAGGAGAAGACCAGGCGACTGAGAATGTCATTGAAAGGCCCAGACAGAGCCCTGACTTGAACCCAATCGAACATCTCTTGAGAGACCTGAAAATGGCTGCTCACCAATGGCCCCCATTCAACCTGACAGATTGAGAGGATGGCAGAAAATACCCCAGATCAGGTGTACAAAGTTTGTTGCTTCATTCCCGAAGAACTCGAGGCTGTCCTGTTTTCGCTTTGTCGTTATGAGGTATTGAGTGTAGCAGACGAGATGAGGGGGGGGGAATTAATTTACCTGATTTTAGCACAAGGCTGCAACATAAAATGTGAAAAACTGAAGGGGTCTGAATACGTTCTGAATGCACTGTAAGCCTATCACCTATCTTGGCTTGGCCTTCATCTTCGTCCTATCTTGGCTTGGCCTTCATCTTCATCCCCCCCCCCCACCACCCGAAGACATTTCTGATGGGAATCTTCTTCCAGATAACACAACACACCCAGCTACCCCTGAGCTGAGGTACATCACAGAAGGCCCATTACCATGATTGAGCAGTTAGCTCTCAATACCGAAGGCTAATAAGAGATGACCCTTGACCTTTGTGTCATTGCGCAATTTTTCCCCCTTTCTTTCCTTTTTTTCAGAGGGGGTTTTAAAAGGGGTTTCTTTCCTTTTTTTTCAAATTGTCAAGAGAGCGAAATTGGCTCATAGGAAAACGCCATTGATTTTCTGCAGGGAGTCTCAATTGACAGATGATTGGCTGGACGGAGGGGGCGTAGTGACCACAGAACTCTTTGAGGAGCATTGCCCCCTGGGAGATGGCTCTTTATGAAGAGGCCATTATAGCTGTCCTCTCAAAACAATACACCTTAAGCATTGCAATAAGGTCAGTTTGGAGTAAAAAGAAAGAGGTCATTAGAATTGAGAGATCACGGGCTTTCAGTGGTTGTGGCTGAGTGGGTGTGTGGGGTGTGTGTGTGTGTGTGTGTGTGTGTGTGTGTGTGTGTGTGTGTTAGTGTACAAGGGGTTGAGACAAGGTTTTTTGGAGTAAAATTAGCTTAAAAGCTAGTTCACAACGCATCTGAGACATTTAGATCATGACAGTTTGATAGTTAATTGTTGGAACCATCCTTTCCCTGGATGTACTGTACATATTCCAATCGATCACATAACACATTCAAGGAACCTCTTTGGAGGCCTGAATATCAGTTTCATTTAAACAGGATGAAAACGTTTTCCTAATTTGTCTTAAATAAAGTATAGTACATAACACGTCACTGGGTTTCTGCGAGGGAAGACGAAAAAAACCTTATGATCTGCTTAAAATAAATGAACAATGTCTTCTGAATCTCGATCTCGTAGAGGAATGGGCAGACACACACCAGATGAAATTTAAGAGGGGATTTTTACAGTAATTGCAAAGGCATTTAACAGATCCACTGGGTCGGCAGTAACACCCACCAAGGCTTTCCATCACTCACTACGAATCCACTTCTGTTATTGAACAGGCAAAAGACAGAAACGAATGTAAATCAGTTAGCGAGACAAAGGTATACACTCACCTTAAATGCTCTGCCGTCCTTCAGGCAGCTTTCAACATGCCAAACTCTGAAGTGGTGCATGCTGCTCTGGTACATATGAAAAGCCCTATGACAGGCAGGCCTAAGTGCAGTCAATTTATCAGCAGAGATGAGTCACTGGCTCTTTTGTTATGGTTTCAAAGCTCACCTTTCAGTCAACTGTACTATGGAAATGTAGACAGAGAATAAGGGCAGCAGCAAACATGGAGGATTTTCATGAAATATAAATTTGATAGAATAGTGTCCACAAAATGTGACAAAAAAAAAGGCAATCTACAAAATGGAAAAAGACAAATTCATGAAAAAGATTGAAATTCTAAAAGCGCCCGAAAAAAGTGTCGAGCGGATTTAGAACCTGAATCAAACAGGTCTACATCAGCAAAACAGACCTCAAGAGAACTCAACCACTCTCTGCATTTCATGCTCCAGTCAGAGGAACCTCCGGTCCCCCACAGATTACCATCCTGCACTATCTAAACCCTAAACTTCTCCTCCTGACATCATTATCAGGTGTAACCACTGCCAGCCAATCTTACGGCCAAGGGCAGACAAAAAAAAATTCCCAATCCACTAGTGCATCCAACATAAACATATCATAAGCGTACTGAAAATAAATATATCAAAACAAATCCAAAATGACACTGTCTAGACTCAATATTTAAGCAAAACGACCTAAAGCTAGCTGACAAACAAGAATGTTCTCAATCTTAAAAATGTGTTAATGTCACAAGTGCTTCTATTGTGCATAATTAGTATAGAACTATTACACTGTATATTACTGAAATATTACTGAAATTACATAGTTGTGTTTTGAACTGTGTTTTGAACTGTGTTTTGAACTGATATCCTAACCCCCCCCCCCCCCCCCCCCCGGATTTCGCCCCCTGTCAGTGACTGACGGTAAAGATAATCAACAAGACTGTAACTGAGCCATTTCCATTGAACCGTCCATGGGCAATCAGAGGCTCGGACTAGCTTCATTTTTAAGAGCTTCCCTAACCATCTCGGACCCTTATTTCACACACCTAAGCTGTTCCTCATTCGTTGCATCGAACTCTCATTAGTCCCTCACAGGCGTGTACGAGTCCAGTGTCACTGGCCGGCGGTGAGTCTTAAACGAATAGTGACACGAGTTGTGTGGTAACATTGACAGGGTGATTGATTACCTCTCTCTCACTGCCCTTTAATGAACTTGCGAGGCCGTGACTCAACATGCCCCCCCCCCCCCCCCCCTCTCTCTCTCTCTTAATGAGAGATCCAAGACGACCCGCCTCCCCATTCCCCTTCTAGTTTTGTGGACAGTGCGAGTACACAGACACCATTGTATGGGGCTAATACCAACAGGCCCCCGAATAACAAGCTGTAATCTCCATGTTTACCACTTGGCTTTCTCTCACACATTGTGCTCTGGATGTCCCCTCCGACTCCGCTGTGTGTGAGGGGAACACAAGCTGAACAGCCCAGATAAATACAAATAGAGGCGGTTTTTGTGTTTCATTGGGGGGAGGCCTTTCACACAAACACACAAACACACAAACACACACACATACACACAAACACATAGTTAACCACACACACACAAAGACACAGTTACAGACACACACATAGTCATTCACACACACACACACAAGCACAAACACACTGTAACACACACATACACATTCAAACACACACACACACAAACACACACACACACACACATATACAGAGACATACAGACACAGAAGCAAAAAGTCTATTTGAGAGATGGTGGAAGTGAGGATGTTGGTGGTTGCCGGGCTCTGTGTTTAGCACAATAGGGATTAGGCATTAGGAAGCCAGCTGAATCCAGTGACAGGGCTGGGAGGAGCTGGCTGGCTGGCGGAGGAGTCTTGGAGTGCAAGAGGCTGGGTGGTCTGGCTCCAACATGGCATTACTCCTGCTGACAGACAAGAAGGCCACAAGGCATTCTGTGTAGGAAAAGAAAACAATTCTGCTCTGGTCCCCGGCACACCTGTGTGTGCTTGCTGTACGTGCACACACACACATGCAAATGCCAGCATGCATGTACAAGTCATGTGGAAAATCAAAACGCACACACACACACACAAACATGCATGCAAACACAGATGCACATGTCAGTACCATCCGCAGCCATCATGTGGCTCATCTATGTACACATTATCATTTGGTCTAAGCCCTAGATATCACAAGGAAGCTCATTTCTTCTGTCTAGTAGGGAGAATAAAATAGTCACATGTTTTGGCGAGCCATCACCATCTGTTAACTGCTAAATTCCTATGCTCACTCTTGTACTATTCGGCCATTGGTTGGGGATATCCTAGGATATTCATATATTCATGTGATTCATATTCATCCTATCAAATTGATAGTGACATTTTATTCATTGCAATTGTTCCATAAAAAAACTGCTCAACCGCAAGTCTGAGTGTGATGTCATTCAGCTGCCCTTTCACAACAGCTGTGTTCCCAGAAATCCATGCCAAAACAGCAGCATTCCCAGAAACCCATGCCAAAACAGCAGCATTCCCAGAAACCCATGCCAAAACAGCAGTATTCCCAGAAACCCATGCCAAAACAGCAGCATTCCTAGAAACCCATGCCAAAACAGCAGCATTCCCAGAAACCCATGCCAAAACAGCAGCATTCCCAGAAACCCATGCCAAAACAGCAGCATTCCCAGAAACTCATACCAAAACAGCAGCATTCCCAGAAACCCATGCCAAAACAGCAGCATTTCCAGAAACCCATGCCAAAACAGCAGCATTCCCAGAAATCCATGTCAAAACAGCAGCATTCCCAGAAACCCATGCCAAAACAGCAGCATTCCCAGAAACCCATACAAAAACAGCAGCATTCCCAGAAACCCATGCCAAAACAGCAGCATTCCCAGAAACCCATGCCAAAACAGCAGCATTCCCAGAAACCCAGGCTTTGGTATCTTGGCAACTGACTTGCCTTGCTAGTTGATGTGATGACTCTGTCATAGTAACGATCATGTCTCTGGCTTGCCGTAAAGGTCAGCGTGTCAAATAGACTGCAGATGACGGAAAATTGAAATCGGTGAGGAAGTGATTTTTGTTGAGTATCTTACACTGGTGCAGTGGTGACTGTTTTGCATCTCGAGTGTAATTTTAGCCTGTCTGTCGTTCAGAGGACAAATGTGACAGATCAGCCGATCCACCACATACACAGCCAGAGTTATATGCAGCACAGTCGTATTGGTGTCAGGCAGTAATTCAGACAAGATCACAATCTCTGTTACTGACAACTTTATTGTCACAATATGGCTTTGTCAACAAAATATCTGTAGCTATTTAAAACATAACTGTCAGATATTCAAATAAAATAAATGTTAGAGAGTTGCCAGGTTGCCTTCTCTACCTACTGCCTACCTAGGTAGCAAACTACTAGCCCTGACCTTAACCCTCACTCATACACTGACCCTCAGCCAAAGCTAATCTATTTTATTCTTTCAGTAGAATGTCCATCGGCCATTCAGAGATTATAAATGGTGGCCATGTCACGGTTTGGGGTTTTGATGTTCCTATTTTCACAGTTTTGGGAATCTCTTGTTCACATAACCATGTGCTGTTTTCCCTGTTTGGTTGCCATGTGCTTTTGTTTATATAGTTATGTGCTTTTGTTGCCTCTGTCTCTGTCTTTGTCTCTGTCTGTCTCTGTCTCTGTCTCTGTCTCTGTCTCTGTCTCTGTCTCTGTCTCTGTCTCTGTCTCCGACTCTGTCCCTGTCCCTGTCTCTGTCTCTATCTCTCTGTCTCTGTCTCTGTCTCTGTCTCTGTCTCTGTCTCCGTCTCTGTCTCTGTTTCTGTCTCTGTCTCTGTCTCTGTCTCTGTTGCTTGTGTCTCTGTCTCTGTCTCTGTCTCTGTCTCTGTCTCTGTCTGTCTCTGTCTCTGTCTCTGTCTGTCTCCGACTCTGTCCCTGTCTCTGTCTCTCTGTCTCTCTGTCTCTGTCTCTGTTGCTTCTGTCTCTGTCTGTCTCTGTCTCTGTCTCTGTCTCTGTCTCTGCCTCTGTCTCTGTCTCTGTCTCCGCCTCTCACTTGTTTCTCGTTCATTAGCCTTGTTATTGTCTGCTTTGTGTTTACCCGCCACTTGTTATTTTTGTCCAACGATCTGTTTAGTTTGCTTAGTTTAGTGTATTTAAGCCCTTCAGTAAGTAAAGTCTCCTTTTATTTCAATCCTTGCATGGTGTCGTGCAGTTGGGTCCAGTATCACTACTGTGATTGTGTCAGGCATGGACATGATGACACACAGATTCACCAAGATCCCCCCTACTGATGCAGTGTTTGGACGCCCCTATTTTCAGACTTTAAATGAGAGCAGGCAGTCAGTCACAGCTAAGATAAACACGAGCATTAAAGTGAAGTTAGATAAAAACAAGTCTTTGCCTGCACACACTGGCGGCCTCTTTGCTAATAAAAAAAACACTATCGCTTGTGGATAATCGGAGCTGCCTGAAGAGAATCAGAGTGAAAATCAAGAGATTTCCAATGAGATGAAAGAGAATTCTTTTTATAGAGAACAAGTTAATTGCATGCAGTCAACCAACAGAACAGCATCATAAAGCTCTTCCATTCAGTTCAGCCAGTCCACGTTGTTTTTTTCTCTGACAACCCGTACGCGTTGTTTCAAACCTCCAGTATTCCCAGACATGTGCGCCTCAAGTCACTTTTATTTTTGTGTGTTAGTTTTACGCTTGCAAACAGAAAAGCCGGCGCAGCTTGAACTCTGCTCCCCCCTCAGCTCTAGCTGTTTCTGCTTTGTGTGTCTGGGTTCAGAGAGAGTAAAGGCAGCAGGCTTTTAAAAAGTGAACAGCTCTTTTGTCCAGCTTGACGCCGGGGCTAAAAAAGAGGCAGTGGACTGAGCCCAGATCCCAGTGGGGCATCCCTCTGGCGGCGAGCCACGCTCCGCTCAGCTCCACTCCGCTCCGGCTCTGCTCCGTCAGTAAACCGAGTCCGCGGGTACCAGCATGCCCTCTACATGTTTACCCAGCAGCCCAACTTCTCTGTGGTCATGGTGACGGAGGTTGGAAGGGGGATGGCAGCGATGTGTAGCCTGCCTATGGGGCACCACTGACAGGCCCTTGGGAAGGCAGCAAGCCGAGCCCAGCATGCCAATCCAGCGCGTTGACACTGAAAAAAAGACCCCAGGAAAGGTCTTGACACTAGGAGGAACTTTTCATCCTTTTTTCCCATTGCCCAACCCTGACCTTACTCCTCACTCTGCTCCAACACCCCCTTTTACACAGAGGAAATGAGAAGAAAACACAACAGTGCCCCCCGCTGGCGTCATGTAGTACTGCAGCTAAATGGTGCTTCCCAGACCATCACAGACCTCAAGGCAGAGAGAAGAGGGATGGATGCGGTGTCTCCTCCCAGGGACTCATGTAGTAAGTAGTGAGAGGGTGTTGTTGTGTGGGGGGGAGAGTGGGTATGTTCAGATGAGACCCTACAGACGGGGGTGAGAGAGTCCGATTGGCCCCTGTCCCTCTGATAGGGGAAGTTGACAGCCTAGAATCTGTAATGCTCTCTCGCTATCCCCCTCTCTTGCCCTCTCTCTCTCTCTCTCTCTCCCTCCCTCCCCCTCTTTCTCCTACTCTCTCTCTTTCTCTTGCCCTCTCTCTCTCTCTCTCCCTCCCTCCCCCTCTCCCTCCCCCTCTTTCTCCTACTCTCTCTCTCTCCCTCTCTCTCTCTCTCTGTCTCTCTCTCCCTGTATCTGCTGAACATGGCTGAGCTTGCTGTCATGGTGACAGAGCCTTGGCAAATGGGTGTTCCAATGGATTAAGATGAACAAATGGAGGTTGCACGTATTTGAAAGCAGTTTTAATGGCGCTCTGCCCAGGTAGTCCATAAACCATTGGAACGTACAGTATATGTTAAAAAATAATTTACATGGATTTTGCAAAAAGCCATAAAAAGGGAACATGGTTAAGATTAAGATTTCATAATGAAAAAAAGTCACCTGCTGTGTCTTTGAAATAGCACATGATGATCTATTTACATTTACACTGATGGCACACTGCACATCAGGAGCAATTAGGGGTTCAGTGTCTTGCTCAAGGACGCTTCATCAGGGAATCGAACTAGAAACCTTCTGATTACTAAAAGACGTATCTACCTCCTGTACCACTGTCGCCCCACCTATAGCACTACTAGAGGTGTTTCTGACACTTCCATTGGTGTGAGTCAGAGGTCAGTGTCGAGGGGGAACTTTAAAGGTTCTTCCTGCAGGCAGACTAATGAACTGTGTAGCACCAATGCTGCAGTCTCTGTGTGCAGTCTGCAGTGGACCCATCTCAATCTGATGAGAGCCGCAATGGTCTCCGATTAGAAATGTGAAGAAAAACAATATGGCTGTGTGTACTAATGGTTTTGTTTTGGAGGACATAATATTGCTGTCAATATCGTGGGAATATGTTATCCCCCATGTCACCAGCGTTAAATGTTTGCATGTGGAGACTGCAGCTACTGCCAATTAACCAAATATCTTACTCGTGCCACTAGGGCGGTAGTAGATATCTTACTCGTGGCACTAGGGCGGTAGTAGATATCTTACTCATGCCACTAGGGAGGTAGTAGATCTCTTACTCGTGCCACTAGGGAGGTAGTAGATCTCTTACTCGTGCCACTAGGGAGGTAGTAGATCTCTTACTTGTGCCACTAGGGAGGTAGTAGATCTCTTACTCGTGCCACTAGGGAGGTAGTAGATATCTTACTCGTGCCACTAGGGAGGTAGTAGATATCTTACTCGTGCCACTAGGGAGGTAGTAGATATCTTACTCATGCCACTAGGGAGGTAGTAGATATCTTACTCATGCCACTAGGGAGGTAGTAGATAATAATAATAATAATAATAATACATTTTATTTATAGGGTGCCTTTCAAGAAACCCAAGGTCGCCACTAGGGAGGTAGTATGTTGGATGTTGCATCAATAGATCAAACCATCATTGTATAAACAACTGTGTTGTATGTTCTCTGCTCTGTGTAAGCTGAGCAGCTCTATTCAAAGCTGATCCAAGGACATTGGATTGAATAACATGTGGCCTTGCATACGCAGGAACAGTAAACCACATCGATCCGTTTCAATACAAACATTCCATGAAAGAAGTGTCATGCATCTGTTGCTAATAGTTGGGCTGAGCTGAGAAAAAGGGGATAAAGAAACATCGCAGGAGAGAAGGGCATTCTGGGAGCACATCTGCATACAGTAGGTTCACATCCTGGTTTTGAGTGAGGAATGATTTAAAATGTGTTAGTAGACACAGCCTTGACATGAAATTGGATAAACATTCAAAAGTTTAAAAGTTCACAGCTCAGAGTGATGCCAACACCAACTCGCCAACAGCACCGCCAACAGCACCGCCAACGGCACCGCCCGAGCACCATCCAAGTCCGCTTCGCCAACAGCACCGCCCGAGGAAGTCCGCTTGAAGCACATGCAGTTTACTTGTGCAGATGTGGACCATTTTCTCCAAAATATTTGACATACTGCATACTAAACAGTATCTTTAGCCCAATAATAATAATAATCATCCCCTCCTGTGCCTATGTTATAGCCCTTCACTCACACTCACAACAGACTGCGGCATCAAAGTGGCAAGTGATCGGCAGCTGGTCAAACTTTTTTGATGTTCAATCGAGAAACAATTCCAGAACTAGATTCCAATTAAGGTTCTGTTGAGCATAATTGTCAACACAGAGGCTCAGTCATCATTTCTGAGTCATTTCACTCAGCAAGGTAGTTTATTATAATGATGCATAATCAGTCAAGCCCTAATATGGGATAGAATCTTGATTACTTATTACACAGGTAATGAATACTTAAGCATTCATTAAGAAACTGTAGTGTAAAGTTTATCCTTGTTTTTTGGGTGGTTCTATTTCAGAAATATTCAAGCTCAGCTGTCAGATAAGGATCAAATACCATGCCACCATCCCAACCTCCTGACCTCATCAGCAACCTAACCTTTCTCTCTCCCTGCCTCTCTTTCTTTCTCTTTCTCCCTCTCTTTCTGCCCCCTCTATCTCTCTCTCTCTCTCTCTCCCTCTCTTTCTGCCCCCTATCCCTCTCTCTCTCTCTCTCTCTTTCCCTTTCTCTCTCCCTCTCCCTCTCTCTCTCTCTCCCTCTCTTTCTACCCCCTCTATCTATCTCTCTCTCTCTCCCTCTCTCTCTCTCTCTTTCCCTCACTCTCTTGCCTCTCTTTCTGCCCCCTATCTCTCTCTCTCTCCCTCTCTCTCTTCCTCTCTCTCTCCCTCTCCCTCTCCCTCTCCCTCTCTCTCTCCCTCTCTCTATCCTGTCTGTCACTTTCTCTCCAGCTCCTCTCAAAGTCTTTTGATTGTTGTCATCCAGCTGCCTTTGCTGAGTCTACTCCGCCTGACCACTTTGGGCTCCAGTTTCCCTGGCCTGCCTCTGGGTGTGGGAGGCCGAGGCCTGGAGCAGTGTGGCCTGCCTCTGTGTGTGAGAGACAGAGGCCTGGAGCAGTGTGGCCTGCCTCTGGGTGTGAGAGGCAGAGGCCAAGGCCTGGAGCAGTGTGGCCTGCCTCTGGGTGTGAGAGGCATAGGCCAAGGCCTGGAGCAGTGTGGCCTGCCTCTGTGTGTGAGAGACAGAGGCCTGGAGCAGTGTGGCCTGCCTCTGGGTGTGAGAGGCAGAGGCCGAGGCCTGAAGCAGTGTGGCCTGCCTCTGTGTGTGAGAGGCAGAGGCCAAGGCCTAGAGCAGTGTGGCCTGCCTCTGTGTGTGAGAGGCAGAGGCCTGGATCAGTGTGGCCTGCCTCTGGGTGTGAGAGGCCGAGGCCTGGATCAGTGTGGCCTGCCTCTGGGTGTGAGAGGCAGAGGCCAAGGCCTGGAGCAGTGTGGCCTGCCTCTGTGTGTGAGAGGCAGAGGCCAAGGCCTGGAGCAGTGTGGCCTGCCTCTGTGTGTGAGAGGCAGAGGCCAAGGCCTGGAGCAGTGTGGCCTGCCTCTGTGTGTGAGAGGCAGAGGCCAAGGCCTGGAGCAGTGTGGCCTGCCTCTGTGTGTGAGAGGCCGAGGCCTGGATCAGTGTGGCCTGCCTCTGGGTGTGAGAGGCAGAGGCCTGGAGCAGTGTGGCCTGCCTCTGTGTGTGAGAGGCCGAGGCCTGGAGCAGTGTGGCCTGCCTCTGTGTGTGAGAGGCAGAGGCCTGGATCAGTGTGGCCTGCCTCTGTGTGTGAGAGGCCGAGGCAGGGAGAGAGGCAGGGAGACAGACAACAGACACCCAGAGAGGAGGAAGCAGAGAATTAGAGCGAGAAAGAGAGAGGGGGGGGGGGAGTTATGAGAAAGTGGGTGATAAAGAGAGTGAGAATGGGATAATTAGAAAGGGGCAGTATAACGGGAAAAGTAAAAGCGAGGGTAAGATACTTGAACTGAGTGAACTAAAGAAAGAGATATGGCGAGGGAGAACATCAAAAAGAGGATGGAAGAGGAAGACCACACCAACACGGGTTCCTGGCACAGTGATAGAAGACGAAGAAGACAGAGAAATCATGCATTGTGTCCCCAGTCCCCAGCCTCTCTGCACCCCACTCTGGCCATGGAGACAAGGAGGCGATCTGGAGGAGAGAGAAGAGGAGTCATACTCTCTTTTTCTCCTTGTGCCCAGCTGTGAGAGCCTCCCCCACATCGCCCCTCTGTTTCAACTTCACCATGACAAGACCTGGAAAACCCTCTACCCAGCTGGGTTTAATTGTATGCAGCTGTGCGTCTGTTTGCATTGTGACTGTTAGCCTTTTTTTAAGCTGCTGAAGTGAATTATTATTATTCCTGCATAAGCTCATGTCAACATTATAAGTGGTACTATGACGGGTGTGATGTATCTTGGATATTGCAAATGCAATGGTAAAGACTGAAACCAGGAAATGAGAGAATTTTGAGATATACATCGGCTCATCAAATCCTGCTGACGAAAAACTGATCACAACACACGCGAGTCAATTTCCTGAGTCTGGTTGTTCTAGCGCCTCACACCAATGAGAAGGAGTTTAATGGTTCAGAACAAAGAACAACTTCCGGAATGTACTTTCCAATTCTCTTTCCCTCTGTTGACATTTAATATTGCAAAGCTGTGGAGGTGGTTAA
>NC_137927.1:30191602-30204102 GCF_963457725.1 Sprattus sprattus
GCACACACACACACACACACACACACACACACACACACACACACACACACACACACACACACACACACACACTTGGTTGACTTGCTTTCCCATACAGGGGGGTGTCAGTGCATTCCTCCGTCACTACCCTCTTTGTGTCCCTTTCTCTGTATTTCCTTTTACTCTCCTTCTCTCCAGAGGATGGAATCTTTCAAAAGAAGTCACACACACATACACACACATGCGCACACACATGCACATACATTCTCACATACATACTCACACACACACAGTTTAATAGTTGATTTACTTTCACAGAGTAAACTGAAATATAAGGACGTGAATTATACGGTGAAGATAAAGAAGCCATACGGGTCATACAGAGACAAACAAACGCAAGACACATCACATTATGGGTGCATATATCAATGTCTTCACCAAATGTAATGGCTACTAATGATGACTGATACAAACAATATTTCATATCTCTGTCTCTCTCATACACACACACACACACACACACACACACACACACTAAAGACTCAAAACAAATATGAGGTGTAATAGGACAGTTATCATTATGATGCATCAGCAAACAGCTTTAAACCTTGTTATTTTTTTACATTCAAGAGGTATTGGAGCTTCCATGTACGTAATAAAAAAGACTCTGAGTTGGCTCCCAACATGCAGTGCACTAGAATTGTGTGGACGACTTTGTTCTGTGTTCTAAGTTAGAATTTCATGTGTATTGCCCTCCTTTTGTGTCCAGTGTAATGTGCCTGTAATTATTTGGTCTGTGTGCTCTGTGGTAGTGCTGAGGGTGTGTGTGTTGGTTAGAGTTATCTGTGCACCGTCAGTGTTTCTGTGATGTTGAGAGTAGACCCTGTCTGCCATCCCTGCCCTTCTTTATCAGTGCCTCCGGCGGAAAGTGCTTCACAATAACAGATTCAAGGTCAACCAATTCAAATGATTCTGCCTTCTTTGAAGAACTCAGCACCAACGCCACAATGGTGTCATAAGGGGCCAAGGAGAATCAAAGCGCTCATCGACCAGCTGCGACGGGGAGAGCCAAAAGTTCATATTCCAAGAGCCTTGAAGCCTGGTCGCATTTCCAGCCCGTGGACAGCAGGAAGGAGCAGCCAGCGGAGCCAGCGCCACCCGCAGGGACGGAGGGGAAGTGACAGGTCGCCTATTCCGGAGTAGACTCTTCAGCCCTGCCAGGACGGGGGCCAGTTACACCAGCATGCACAGGGAGGACAGGGGAGGGAAGCCATGCTGGGAGCTTCATGACCAGCCGGCGATGTCCCCATGGCTCATCCTGGAGTCGACGCCACTGCAGAAAGACCACCTTGGAGAGAAGTGATGAAGCCTTCCCTGCTACCAACAAGAGAGAGACCCGGCTATCTGCTGGCGAAGAGCACCAGGCGAGCCAGGCTGACCAGGAGGAAGAGGAAGTGACTCAATAAGCCACCGCCATTATTCCTTAGATCAGGGCAGCTGAGACCACAAGCCTGGAGTCGACGCCACTGCAGAAAGACCACCTTCCCGCTACCAACAAGAGAGAGACCCGGCTATCTGCTGGCGTAAAGCTCCGGGTGTGCCAGGCTGACCAGGAGGAAGGCGAGGAAGAGGAAGTGACTCAATAAGCCACCGCCACTGATCTTCAGCTGAGACCACAAGCCTGGAAGGCAACCATGCTCCACACAGCCACAGTCACAGGAGAGCGGCCACAGATACAGGGGACCAAGGCGCTGCAGGGGACGGTTGCCGGTAAAGCGGTCCACCCCTCGTTCTAGCTGGCCAAAATCCAGGAGCCGTGCATCATTGGGCTGTTTGTGTTTCAAAAGGCTTGAGGCCAACCAAAACAAACTACTTTCTTTTTCGAAGAACCCAGCTCCGACGCCACAATATGTTAAAAGAATTATAATAATTTAAACTTAACGCGTAAAAGAAATTGAGAGCGCACAGAGCAGATTTCTGCTTCCGTCATTGGCTACGGCTACCAAATTAAAGCTCCACTTAAACTGAATGTGCAATTCTGTGAGATGACTGTAGCCAACAGGATGGTCCCAGTTATTCTAAATTCACACACATACACACACACACACATAGGTACCTCCCATATGCCTGCCGTACATCTTGGTCTATTTTTTTATTCTCCTCGACGAAGCGGCTGCTTTTACCCTTGCAACTAATTCCTCTATGTGTCGCACATTACCATAGATGCATAATGTATATGGGCTGAGTAGAGCTTTTTCTAAAGAGAGCCGCGCTATTTTTAGCATGCACCTGGCATCCTGTGCACCGGCCAACTTGCCGATGTCGGTTTGCCAATTATATATTAAAAAAGAGACACTGACGGGAAGGCTCCCCAAGTGTGTATGTGGGGGGTTTTAGAAACGAGACAAATCAGGGGAATCTTGTTCATAAGCACAGTTAAACATTCAACACAGCATTTGCCAACCGCCCGTCCGTATAGATTTATCCGATCTTCTGCCTAAGGGGTATGGAGGTATAATATGTAGCATAATGCATGCTTATCAGAAACACTGAGTCAAACATGTTCCTTTGAAGATGCGGGCTTATTTGTTTACATGTGTTAGTCATTTTACAATCACTTTTACAGCAAGCACTTTAACTCTCCAGTTCCAAGTGTCTGTCCACTATATGTACTTACTTTGAAAGCATAAAGATTCCTCTGGAATTAACCACATAAAAATGCTGTTAGCGTTAAATGTTAAATTGCTGATAGCGTTAAATGTTAAATGCTGTTAGCGATAGCTACATTGGTTGTAAAAGCTGGCCTGTCGAAGAACCCTCCAGACATCTTCCAGTGTCTGCCTGAAACCATTGCGGTGTTTAAAGGACCTTCTCTCCTCACTGCAGAGGCAGCGGGGTCCTTCTCCCACGCTTTTATGCATTCAGAGGGCAACCCGAGACACTCCAATCAGTGCAGACAACTTTCAGGGCAATTTCAGAGGTGTCAGCCACAGAGCCCGTTAGTGGCAAAAATAAAGGAGGGTCCCGTTTTGACTGACATTATCTGAAGCAGGCACAGGTCCGCTTTGCTGCAGCCTGCCACTGAATAACTGCTGCAGCTCAGCACCCACCGTCCAGGCAGCTGCAAGCAATAACAGCACTGTGATTAGTTTTCTAATCAAGACAAAACAAGTCATATCCGCAGTTATTGGGCTGCATTCAGGATTGATTTACATATCTTTTTGGCACAGAGAACCATGCGAAAGAGGCTGCCTGGTGTGGATTCCGGCCATGCAAAGAGACACGTTTTTGTTTTTTTCCCCGACAACATTGCTTGGATAGCAAAGGTAGATGTTTATCGGTATGATGGATTGCCTGGATGGAACACCATTTGAAAGATGCATTATCGCCTGGTCCAAAGCCCATGTGGGTGTGTGATCAGATACCGACACAAACCAGGTGAGTGTGAACGTGGGCTTGGCAGCTTTATGGACACGCATACAAACAGCGATGGCATAAAATGCTTTAAAAGTAAAACACCGGATGTTTGTGTGTGTGTGCTTGTTAACTTATATTTTGAAATGAGGTCACAACTCACATTTGCCTGTGTGTGTGTGTGTGTGTGTGTGTGTGTGTGTGTGTGTGTGTGTCTGTGTGTGTGTGTGTGTGTGTGTGTGTGTGTGTGTGTGTGTGTGTGTGTGTGTGTGTGTGTGTGTGTGTGTGTGTGTGTGTGTGTGTGTGTGTGTGAGTGTCTTAGACTGACTACTGACTGTTGTTTTGGACACATAGTGGTTATTAGACTGACTTCTGACTGTTCCTCAAGTAAACATATGCATTATATAAAAGACAATGATTCTTTCGGCATTGGATTTTAAGACATGTGAGTGGAAGTCAGTGATTTCGTTCTTTCTAAAAACACAATTTCAGCATGACCCAGGCTCGTATTAGACAGCTTTTTGCATTTCCTTACTTCATAACACTCCATTCGGGATGGTTTGGCCCTGAAGAGAGACCGCCTGAGAGGGCATGAAGAGCCGATACCATTCATAAATATGAAAGAGAACGAGAAGCGAATACTAAACTGATTTCATGCCACGTTATGGTACTTCTAACAGACCCAAACAAAACTGTGCAGAGATGGGAGAGCTGGCAAATGGAGTTGTACGAGGTGTGCCTCACCAAAATAGATTCACGGGAATCACTACCCACTGGCACAACAACATGAGCAGACACACACTTTCAGTGATTTTGTGTTCAACGCAGCAAACATTCTGTTCCCAATTAAACACTAAACGGATTGCAGCGCAGAACAACAGTCCCCATTTAATCCCCTCTCCTAATGACATTGCAGTTAAGTGGACTCCCATCCCAAGGGGGGAGGGACGCCTGAGAAACCTCATTAAACCTGTTTTTGTGTTCTGTTATTTTTGTCATCTCCTCCAGAGCTTCTCAGCCCGGTCAGCTGACGAGAGATGCGTTGCTTGGGAGAGCTACGCACGCATAATCAAGCTAGCACTCAGCAGGTACCTCTCTCGAGCTATGCAAATCCACCTTTTATTTTTTTTTACTGTGCACACATACGCAGACGAGTGAGCATATGTGTGTGTAAGGAAGAAAAGGAGTGAGAGAGAGAGAAAGAGAATAAAACAAAAGGACAATAGTGGAGGGGATCCAAAGAGAGAGAGCTGGGAGAAGAGGCAGGGAGTTCGAGACGAGAGGCGATGCACAGAATTACAGACTGACAAAACCAAAATTGACAGGAGGAGGGAGAGGAATTAGCCCTGAAAGCAACACTAGTGCTGCACTTCATCTTGCATTAGGCCTCACACACACACACACACACACACACACACACACACTGCAGCGAGGTCTGTAGCGAGCTGCGGAGCCTCCCAGAGAGGGAAGCTTCGCCCGAAACGGTGTGTCTGCCCCGGCTCGTCACCTCTGTTGTTTTTGCCATCCGATCTCGGGTCAATAATTCATCCGAGCAATGAATGATTTATCGTCAGCGCGGTCTGAAAATGTTAGCTCCAGCACGGGCCAAGTATCGACCGCACCCACTGACCAAGGACAGGACTGTCAGGTTCGTTAGGGGAAGATCCAGGTTGCAGGAGTGCTGACGAACCTGGCATCTGCTCCATGATTCGCGTCCTGAGACCCCCCCCGATGGACGTGCAGCGTGGGCACACTTGAAACACATCCTCAGGTTCACAAATAGTAGAGCAGAATTTTTAATACCACATGGTCTGAAAATACTCAGACCACCTTCAGGCAGGTGTTTTATCATAATGCCCCACCTACTTCCTTTCTTTTGGGTTCTTTCACTCTTTCTCCCTCCCTATCCTTCCTCTCTCTTCTGGATTTTATGTAAGCATAAATAAATAACCAGCTGTCTGGCAGCTGGGCTAAAATTGCAAAACCCTGACCCACATTGATCTGCTCCGGGGGTGTGTGTTGAGGTCGCCCGCAGGGTCCCCTGCTTCCTCAGAATGGGGTTTTAACACAACAGAGACTTTTGGTGGGGCCGGTTTATATCCCTGACCGAAGGAGAAACCGAGGGGAAAAAACATCGGCATCAATCAGGGTCTCGGCAGGGGAGAAGAGGAGAGGATTATGGGTATCTGAGATATGTGCCCCACTGTCGATCGAAGCGTGGTAGGGGGCCGCAGCGGGGGCAAGATGGAGCAGAGAAGCTCAGAGGGGAGGTTTCTCACCCCAAGAAAAACATGGAGCACTACTTTGTTCATCATCTAAGCTCACTCAAACCCTAAGACGGGCTTCTTTTTTTCCGTGTTTGGTGGTGAGGTGTTTGTTTACGTGCTAACTGATTCATAGGAGACATACAAAGCAGACTGTTTCTTTTTATTTCAAGAAACATTTGGACTAGCAAGTGTATATGTACATATTTTTTTTTATTATTCTGCCTCAAATTGAGCCCGCTACCTTGCTCCTAGCCATCCACATGGATCCATATTTCCACTTTTGCTGTTCTCTCGCAGTGATTGGCACATCAGACACGCGCTTTCAGCTTTGGTTCAAATTAAATGACAAGCATCGGCTTTATGTCTTAGTCTGCCTGTCTCTGTCAAACCAAAGTCGATATATGTATTTGGTCTGAGAGGTTACCATGGGGCTTATTAAGGACCCCAAGGCTTTCATTAGCATAGAAGCTTTGGAGTCTGTTTTTTTAGGTTTGGTCACGCTGAAATACTGAATTTCTCAGTTCTCAAATACTCAATGATATACTAAAATGAATCTAAATGTACTTAAATCAACCGATGGCAGCTCTGTCAGGAAGATTCAGTTCATAATTCCGTAAAAAAAATACATTTGAGGGATGTCATTTTATCACATCTAGACATGATCATGCTAAACTGATAGTTGACATAATGTATGCATACAGTTGACATAATGTATGCATACCTGTCAAGTTAACATGACTGTAATCCATGAGGTCAGCGATTGAAATCTGTGAAAATCCATTCCTACACACACACACACACACACATACACACACACACACACACACACACACACACACACACACAAAAGACAGCATGTGCAAACATATTGGTACGTTTGTGAGACATTTCACAAACAGGTCAGTGTGTTCCCTGAGATAAGAGATGCTCACCCGCTGGAGTCGCCCTACACAGCAGTCGAATAGACTTTCTATGCTATGGGGAGTACACATCTGTGAGATTCAGAGATGTTCACAAGTTGAGTTTCACGGGAAAAAACATGAGACTTGGAGACAGGTATGCGTATGTAGGATTGGCAGGTATGTGTATGTGTGATTGACAGAGATCCCATTTAGATCTGGCAAGTAAATGTGTTACAGCCAGGCTCAGAGGTCAATGACAAGGTCAGAAGAGCTAGAGGACTTGTATCAGTATTATTATAGTATTGGAACACATTGGTTTACAGTCCATACAGCAATTGTTTACACACTTACTTACTTAATTATTTAATTAAAGAGCAGTTCAGTAAACTGTGATACTTGAATTATGTCTAATTCATGCGATTCCTTCCTCGCAGGCGTTGATGCTCCGATACAAGAAGTGATCCTGCCACCTTGTGTCTCTGTGTTTCAAAAGCAACTGCTGATCAGCCTCCATTGCTCCAGATCAACTTACATGATTTCCAATGGGTTTTTCCAGTTGTAAATAAAAGTCTTTCAGGATTTTCAGAAGAGTAACAGGCATTTCAACCATGAAATTAAATACCTAGCAGCAGCCCTCCGGGCTTTTGAGAGTCTGAAATGGGAGAATTTGAGAGTGTTTTTGGCATTGACAAAACAGTGGCAGACAGAGATGCAGAATGAGATGCAGAATGAAGACTGAGTTAGCTGGTAGGGAGGCTTGTGCCTTTTGAGTGCAACTGAAACACTGTATTCTTCTACGCTTGCCCCCACCCCACCCTCCAATGATAAAGTAATGGCCCCACACTGATTCCATTAGCCATGGCAAGATGGAACAATAAGCCACAAGAGATGCAGTGTGGGTGTGTTTATGTAAGTGTATGTATGTGTGTGTGTGAGGAGGCAGCTCTGTTCAGTGTTGATACCTTGGATGTAAGAGCTGCTGCTGTGTGTGTGTGTGGGGGGGGGGGGGGGGCTGGGGGGTAATGTGTCTTTGATTGTCACACAGTTTTAGTGAAAGTGGGGGTTTGTTTGTGAGTTGGGCAGAAGGCTTCCTTCATAATCAAAGCCATCAGTGGGGGCGTGCTGTGCCCACCCTGCCGCAGTCATGCCTGTGAGGGGCACCGCTGCAAACGGTCGTGGCACGACCGGAAAGAAGAAGAAGAAGAAGAAGAAGAGAGATAAAGAGAAACGATCTGTAATAATGGAGAGATTACCTCGCTGCAGAAGCGAGGAGACGATTTATTCAGCACACGCCGACATTTGACACGGAAGTAGCAAATCATCACTGGTGGTGTGGCTTGGGTGCTTAAAAAATACCATAAAAACAGTTAAGTCAATTAAAATACGCCGTTAACGAGACGTCTCCATCACCCAGCATATGTTTTATAGTGGGGCTCAAGGCGGCTGGCATTAAAGGGGAGCGGAGGGGGGGAACTTGGAGTCCACCCAGGCCTGACCGATGGCAGCTCTGCTGGGAACCCACAGTCCCAGAGGGGGTGAGAAATGGGTGAGAAAGAGGTCTCATCCAGCCCACACAGTGGGACCACTTATTGCCCTCTGACAACCATGAATCATCCACACACACACACACACTCACACACACACACACACATTTACACACTTTTTCTCTTTTTCTAGCTCTCTCTGTCTCTCTCTCACTCACACACACGGACACACTATCTCTCTCTCTCTCTCTCTCTGTCAATTCAATTCAATTCAATTCAATTCAAAGAAGCTTTATTAGCATGAATGTTTTGCATTGCCAAAGCTGATTCAACACATACATATTACATACACATACAGAAGGACAAAATAAAATGAACAGAGTTGATTCAAAATAATAATAATAATACTCAACAAATGAACATTCTAAAAATAACAACAAACATACAGTTAGTTTGGCATTCTGTGGCCGTACTGGCTGTCCCTCAGGTTATGGCAGGCTGCCACATATCCAGCAGCTAGATTAGCCAAATCCCTGACTTCCCCAAGTATTTATGGCAATTTTGCCTTGCCTGTGAGAGTTTGAAAGCCTGGGATGACTCTCTCTCTCTCACACACAAACACAGATACACTCTCTGTCACGCACACAGACACACATTCTCTCTCTCACTCTCTCCCGCTCTTCTTTCACACTAACCTTGCACAAATATGGCACTGACACACAAACGCACAAGCTCTAGCACTTTCACAGTACATCTACACATTGGATATCCACAGGGAGAAAACAATGAAAAGCAAACATGAAGCAGGAAACAAAAATTGATTTCAGTGCCACAGGGCTTACATATCTACCTCGCGAGCGAGGAGGGTAGGGGGTGAGGGGTGGGATGGTAGCAGCAGGGAGCTGGGAGTGAAGACTGCACACCACATGCATAGGGGATAGGTTGGGGAGAACAGAGGATAGATAGGGGAGAGGAGAGGAGAGGAGAGAAGAGGGTTATCAGGCACGCAGGGCCAGATAATGGGGAGTACCTTTCATGGAGCCGGTAATCAGAGCAGGAGGAGATGAGCCATGGAGGAGAGAGGCGATGGAGGAGAGAGGCGATGGAGGAGAGCAGCGATGGAGGAGAGCGGTGGTGCCGTACCTTACGTGTGCCCGTGGCACAATCATCTTCTGAGGGCCAATCAATTCCTTCCCACACTGAAAAATAAGCAAGCAGCGTTTGGAGATCGGGCTCTCTGCTCACAAGCTCTCTGTGCTACATTTCTCCTCACGAGCTCTCTGTGTTCCTTCTCTCCCTCTACATCTATCTCTGTGTTCCCTCTCTCATCTCTCCCTCTACATTTCTCTCTCTCTCTCTGAGATTATCTACCTACCTCGCTTTCTTTTACAGACACCTTCACAAACACACACAAACACACAAACACACATACACACGCACACACACACACACACACACACACACACACACACACACACACACACATGCACACACATGCACTTGTACGCACATGCACACACAAAAATACATGCACAGACATACATACACATACAGATACACACACACATGCACTCATGCATGTACACATTCTCTATCTCTGACTCTCTCAGAGATTTGAACCTTGCTGCTGGCTAGATAACCCAGGGATTTATCTGAATTTTCAGGCTGGGCATCACTGATGCAATCTCCTTTGTGAAGATTGCTCCAAAACGGTGTGCTATGACTTCCATGGAGCCTGTGGTATCTCCAGATCTTTCATAGTTTTATGGGTAATTACAAAAGAGATGAGGGGAAAATCGAGCCTTCTACAGATGAGCCTGAAATAAGGGCCTTGAGACTTTCTGTGTGTGTGTGTGTGTGTGTGTGTGTGTGTGTGTGTGTGTGTGTGTGTGTGTGTGTGTGTGTGTGTGTGTGTGTGTGTGTGTGTGTGTGTGTGTGTGTGTGTGTGTGTGTGTGTGTGCATGAAATGGTTGTGGGTATGTGTGACACAGAGAGAGTGAGAGAGAGTGTGTGTGTGTGTGGTGTGTATGAGAGAAAGGGGGAGAGCGAGAGAGTGGACTTCAGAGCACTACAGTCTTGACATGAAAAAATAATCCACTCTCTTTTGTCCTGTAGTACGGCCCCTGTAGCTCAGCCGATAGAGTAGAGCCCCTGGCAGCTCCAAGGTCACTGGAGCCGCTCTATCCCCTGCGGTAGGTAGCACATAAACGAATGGGCTGTTTGGACAAGTACAGCTGGCTGCAGACACACTACAAGCACCCGTTCAATTACCTATGTCGATGCGTTCTGCTTTGCTGAGCTGTTAACTGTAGGAATGCATACTGTAATTATCCTCCTTGTCAGCGACTGAACTGAGATTGAATGTTTTATGAGATCGATGTGCCACATAGTGGAATAATCCAGGCTTTCACTCTCCCTCAGCGTCCATTTTATCCACAGACTGCAAAGACTCTGTTGGAAGTCGAGATGCCCTCTTATCCATGTGCTCCCACCCCTAACTGGCAGTTTATTTTTTATTTTATTTTGAATGTGATTTAGATTGTTTCACTTCATTACATACTTCAATACTTTTATTGTGTATATATACTTCAGTAAAGCCTTGTTAGCGTCATAATTTAAACAAATATGAAGGCCATATACACCAAATATACAAAGAGATGTACTTTGTGGGAATTTCCCCACGGGATTAATGAAGTATTTATCTGTCTTATCTATCTATCCCATGGGATTAATGAAGTATTTATCTGTTTTATCTATCTATCCCATGGGATTAATTAAGTATTTATCTATCTTATCTATCTATCTATCTCCCATACATATGTAGCGTTATTACTGTTCAGAAGAAGAGTAGGCAATACCTTTCAAATTGTTTGAGTTTTTTTTTACAAATCGGAATAGTGTCTACTGGATGTTGTGTTGTTCACTTTAGACCTGAATCTTTTGTCAAGGAACGATACATGTCCTTGATGAAAAATGCATTTTGGCTTTCCTCCCACTCCGTCTGAGAAACGTTGGGGTATAGAGCCAGACGAGTCTTTGACTGCCCACTGCGTTTTAGCGTGGGAAACAGAAGAGGTCACACGGGGTCCCCAGTCTGTTTAGCGCTCTTCAGAATCACGACATTAAACATGCGAGTCATCTCTGAGTCGTCTGCTTCCTGTTGAGTTCGAAATGAGGCCATTCCGAGTAGTATCACCAAATTTCACCCTGAAACCTCAAACAGTGTTGATGCTTAACATGGCAAAGAAGGAAGGATTCTTAATGAAGTGCAGTTTATATATCTAAGTGCAGTTTGTAAATGTCTCCAATGCAAACCATTTGGTGAAATTTTACTTTCAGATGTTGGGCTGGCCTGTTAATCTGACTTCAAGTGCCCATTTAAACATAACAAGACCCAGCCTTTCGAGATGTACTTTGCTGTTTGTAGAGACTTGAGACAGCGCTTATAATGATAATGATGCCATTATCTTGCTCTGGCAAACACTGAAATGGCTTGATTTGCAACATCATCCTTTTCTCTGTGCAGTGACTGATCCAATGCAATTTTCAAGCGGGGCAGACCAAGGGCCAGCCTTATTAAACCCCTCTCGGTGATTCGTCTTTTGCAGGGCGTCTCATATCAAAACTGGCTGACTACACTAGCTCCCACGCCTGGGGAAGGGGTGGAGATGGGGAGGGGGGTAGAGGAGAGGGACCTGCTGGAACACATTGGTTGGCCAGGGTAGTCCTGAGGTATTAATGGCCCTCTTACTATGACCTGTTACGCACATGACAGTTCATTTTCTGCATGATCTCACAAAAATTCGATATGATCTTGTAAAGACAAATACCGGATAGCACTTCCTAAGTGCTGTCGGTTTCCAAAGGCACATTAATCAAAGAAGCACAGCATGAGTGCCGGGTAGGAGCCCGCCCAGCAAGTCCTCGCGCATTAATGAAAGCGCAAGATGATCTATGAATGAATTCATACCAGGTGTTGCCTTCATTACATTGAAATACTGCTGGGGTCGATAAAAAAAGAGAAGCATTTCTGTTGAGGCTCATCAAGCGGCAGGCATTTGAATCCACTGTGGGTAGTGAAAAATTTGCCGTCTATTGCAGTTCTCAGCACACTATTTCAAGGGACCTGTTTATGTTGCACTCTCAGGAGAGGAAGTGTGATTTATGGAGAGAGAAAAAAGGAAACGCATAAGGATCTTCGAGGCCATGAAATCTGGGCAATTGGGTGGAGTAAGGACATGGGGAAGCACTGGAGAAGCCGGCTGCAAAGTGCCATTTCCAATGCAATGCAAAAGGTCATTTTCATTTCTAATTGAATTTAAAAGAATGCGTCTTCACATCCAATGACTTATTTTGTGTAGGTGCCAGTGATAGAATGGGAGTCATTGAAATTAAAAATTGAAGGCTGTATTCTTGCAGTTACAAGATACGCTCTTCTAAATAGTGAACAATAT
>NC_137927.1:30209102-30236602 GCF_963457725.1 Sprattus sprattus
CTCTAAGCCAGGCACAGGGAGAGGAAGATGAAGAGCAGGGAGAGGAAGATGAAGAGCTCATTCTCCCAGTGCAGCATCCCCACTCCGTACCCGTCAGCAGCCGGGCCTAACCTCCGAAGCCGCCATTAATCAGGAGTCCACCTTTTAGGAGGAGCGCCCTGAATCCGCTTGGCAGCGGGGTGCTGATTTCACTTCCTGATAATCTGTGAGAGGAAGTCATTCCCGCACCCTCACAGGAGGCTAATAGGATGTCAGACATCCCCTGATGAGCCAGAGGTTAACACTCCATCAGTCCAGACGTGCAATCTGAGAATCATAAAATCAGTTCATTTCAGATATATTGGGTTGTTTCTTCAGTGTTCACCTCCACAGTCTGAAGCCCTACGAATGACTAACTAGCAAACATCAACCGTAGACATTAACAACAAGCGCTGACTCCATTTTGATCAGCAAAGAGCCCACATTTGCTTGGAGGCTTCTGATTGTTTTCTTATACACTGCTGCCCCCTGGTGCTTAGGATGATGAACTGGTCACAACAAGACAATGATTTGTGCACTTCATCTCTTTGGAAACATCAGTATTTTTTAAGCGGCTCAGAAGGCAATTGGTTAAAAAATGAAAGCACTAAAGATTTTCTAAATGTTTTTAAGTATCACCGGGACCGCAGCAGATTTCTAGGTAATGACTGAACAGATGGGTGTCCTTTAAAGAGTATTAAAGGAGCTCACTGCAGGTAGACCTGTTGCTTTTAAAAACTCATTAAACATAATTCAGCAGGTCTGTTCAGTTTTGTGCCAAATGGACTAAGATATCTCCGTAAAAGCCTGACATGACCCCCAAATTACTCTGATCAGAGCTTTGAAGTGTCCCTCTAGTTCAAATTAAAACAACATGAAAGTACGATGCAACCTCCTCACAGACGGTAAGACAAATGACAGCGGTGACAAACCGCTTTGTCAGTTCTGCTTAAGTAGTCTAAAATGTCTAAGCATCAGCATAATGGAACCAAATGACTCTGTAATAATGTCTGTCGGTGGGATCCGCGCTGAAGCATTAGATGAAAATGAGTTCATTAACTCTTGAAATTGTGTCTCAATTTGTGGTGTCTGAGTGATCACCATACAGGGGTCTCAGGGTTTATAAGACAACAATTCTGTGGCTAATTGAATCCAGTGCTTCCCATATGCCAATTAGTCATGTGAGTACTTCATAATAATGAATCTCTGTGTAATTAAGACAATTATACAAGCAAAGTTTTTTGCTGAAAGTTTACTGAAGGCTATTGGTACAAAACAGAGAACACTTTAATATACACAAAGGCACGACTACAAAATAATCACAATAATACAAATAACAATAACAAACTACAGAAAGTTATTGTGTTCTTTGAAACAGTCCAGTTTCTACAAATGCACAATCTACCCATAATGCAGGCGTTGCTGCCAGGGGTAATTCATTTATGTGTTATTTCAGTGCCCTTAAGACCATGACAACTGATTTTGACCTTTATTGACTGCACCCATTTGTACAAAGCACAACATCCTCAGGTTCTATAAAATAAAGACACAATAAAAAATGTTTAAAAAAACAATAACATCTAAACAGGTAGTTAGGGGGTGAAATGATGCCTGGGATTGCCTCAGGGTAGGATGGAGTGGTGCAGTCTGTATCGAATGCATTTAAGACACTGATATAAAGGGCATTCACAAAATATTGCAGTAGAAATTCTGTAATTTGATAAAATCCTTCAAAATAGCAAAGGATAGTTGGATTACGGTGTATTTTGACCAAAATGTATATTATTTATTTGGATTAATAATAACACGATTATATTAGAAAAACTACAAGTTTTGCATGAATCATGGCAAAAAAAGTAATATTTCAAAGCTCTCTTTAATGTCCTTGAGACAGGGCCTTAACTGTAACAAATAAGTCTTTAGAAGCTTAAGAGGGCTAGAGGTCCATTTTGGCTCTGATAAGAGAAAAGAGGATTGATTCCTCTCACCATCCATAGTTTTAACAGTAATGGGCTTCATCGTCCTAGTTTGCCTAAGGGTCATATGCCACATTTGCAGTATACTGTGTATACTTTATATTAACATGTACAATATTGCAAGACAAACTGGTTTCCAACTATCAGGCTAACAGGTGAAATGGTAAAAGGCTGTAAACATCTATTCATAGCAAATATGGATGGCTGCTGATATATGATAAAACATGTATGAATTATCAGTTGAAAAGGAGAAATGTGTACAACAGAGAGCTTTGTGTTGATAAGCATTAGAACGCCTGGATTTGATTTCAACATGGTAGCGCATCTAAAGAATTTGGTCTTTTACTTGGTCAAATTAAAGCTGCAAATCACCAAAATGCCTGATTATCTTAGTAATGTCTACCAAATTTGGTTGGCTTACTAGTAATTGGTCCTAAAATTTTAAGATACACCCCCATCTTGAAATGAACTCAGACTAATGTGGATGGTCTGTCTCCACCTACATATTTCGTGGTCTTCATTGTTTATGTTTGTAGGCACTTAGCTACAAATCTTTTACACATTCACAGCAGCAGCTGACCACAGAATAGAAACAGTTTTTCATGAACAACTTCACAGTATTAACATGCCTTCAACAATGTCTGTGCTCCTGCACTTTGGTATTACATCTATGAAAAAGGGGTTGGAAAAGTTACTAGTGACATTTTGTCTGATTCTGCTCCAAACATAGGATCCAGATGTTCCTCCTCGTCCTATCACAGGCAACCCAGAGAAGTGACTACATCCTGGAAGGCCTGCCAGGGGATAGGAGAGTTTGCACCGTGTTTATGCATGCTTGATTCTCAAGGTACTTACATCATATTACATCATTCACCTGTTATACTCACTTGCTGATCTGTGAAGAAGTAGGAGAGTGCAATGAATAGTTTCCTCTCCTGTTCACTGTATCTCCAGCAGTGAATAGCTTGACCTGACACAGAAATAATGTTTATCAGGAAAGATTTTGAAATAAAATGTTAGTTTTGCACCTAGATGTTAGACGTGAAGTACCTGTATACAGATATCTGTATATCCATACTGTTATCCTCTCTCCATTAAGTCGGTAAAGAGAGCGCCAAGTGCAGAGAGTGTCACAAGTGCTACAAGTATTATAATATACTGTGCAAAGGGCCAGAAACAGACTCATCCTATATGGGAAGATTATGCAGGCCTAAGCCACTCAGTTCTAGGTGTGTCTGTGGCCAGTGGCCTGTCAGCACTTCAGCTCGTCTCTGGAAATTAGTAATCACAATCTGTAAAGCTAACTTTTTGGATTAAAAAACATAACACTGCATATTCTTTACCAGTACCTTGAGCCTTCTGTTGAAATGCACCAGATACATCTCCAATGAAGAACAGACCTTGTTCAAAGCTTATCTGGTCATACTTGTCCATGTTTGTCAGAAGACTCCCGTTGACGGGAAGGTACAATGTGCTGCCATTCGGTTCCCAGCGTTCAGAGAAGAACACTCCTTTCTGTCCGCTGATATGGATAAAAGGTCCTGTAATGGGAAAAGGTATATGTATTTAAGCATCAAAGAAATTCTGAACAGTCATTTTACACCAAAAAGCTGTACACTAACAAGTTACAGGGACATTCATACACCTGCAGCATGCCTCAAGTTCACTTGATAAGTTATCGAAGATCTAGCCTTTCTATTTTCAATGTGAGAATCAGGACATCAGTCTGACGCACATGCTGTGTACCAAAAGGATTAAAGGGGTGAGAAACAACGCAGCTGTGATAGGTTGCCAAATGAGCAAAAATATCCAACTTACGGTTCTTTCTAGAGGGATCTGGAAAAAGAGAGTTTCTGAGTTCTGTATTTCCATTATGTACACCGTTATTTTCCTGCCCCACATCATCTCGCTTACGTTTATTAGATAAATACGTAGAAGAGGCATCACCCTGTCCATTTCTCCATTTCTGCTGGAGAAGTCCATTGAGGCTCTCGGAGGAGAAAAGCCCATTGGTGAGCTCCATTGCTTCAGTTACAACAACAAAATGGATTCAGAACAGATGAATATATTTCTAGATAGCTAAGCAAGAGCCCAGGCGATCGAATCTTAACAGAGAAACATCACTTAAGTCAAGTGCACCACTTAAGACGCTAGCTCGCAGACATGAACTATTGGATTTGAATTAAATCTAGCTAGCGTCTTTTGAGTGCAGGCGCCGGGAAATGCTGGAAATCTGACGCACATAGGAAAGCACTGATGGCAAATAAACCTTCATAAAGTTATAATGGTGCAGTCTGCAGAGTAAACCGTGCCTATTACATTGTCACATTAGTTATTGCGTCCACTGATTTCAACGGCACTGTGAAAGTTAACCTAAAGAGAGCGAAAATCAAAACATTTGTTCATGACAACGTAGAGCGCCTCTATATTGCCTGAATTATAAAAGCCGCAAACAGTGGCATTATTTTAAAAGTCAGCACAAATGCATGTTACGTATTACATGCATATTTCTAAAATGTTGCATTGCTAGGCTTGTTTGGTCCTAGACAGAAAGTATATTAGATAAACTGACTTAATCCACACTGGCAACTGCTAGTATGCCGTGACTGCCTTGAAGCTAGGAAAAAATAAAACGACACTCTATGACGTATTTCCGTTCAGGCTCACATGGTGGTGTAAAGTCACTGCAGGTTCTGCTAGCTAGGTCAAGGATAATTAATCTACACCTAGTCCAAGATGTTTAAACTTGAGGGTCTTGGTCCGAAAATGGACCCAGAGGAGATGAAAAAGAAAATGAGGGAGGATGTCATTGCGTCCGTGAGGAACTTTTTGCTATACGTCGCTCTTCTCAGAGTCAGTAAGTATCACCGATGACTGATTTTTTTGCAATTTAATTGGCTACCGGTGCTTCCTCCTCTTGTACTGGACGGGCTCATTGAAAGGTGTAGATTCGTCTGTATGGGTTTGGAACAGCATAGTTTCGTAAGTGGTAGAGGGAATACGAAGTGTTTTGACTAATGAAATGCTAAATTTCAGTTGAGCAGTAGGATTTAAATAGCTGCGGTGGCTGTCACTAGCTAATCAGCTAGCATATAGCTATACTAGTTAGCCTTGTAGGTGGGTCTCCCTCTGCAGGCAGCCATTGAGTTTGTTATGCGTTTAAAAAAATGATTATTGATGATGTAATGATTATCTCCATGTAATTTTAATTCCTCACCCAAACTAATAGTGTTAATGCACAAACACGCGTTCGTTCATAGTCAGACTATAAAGGACTGAAAGTTGTACGCGTAGAAAACACACCCACTGATTGTAGTAGAGTTCATCTGTATTGACACCATCTTTGCTTTTACTTCGGTCTGGATGGGTGCAGTGGGGCCCCTTGACTACATTTTAGACTATGGGGGATAGGGCTGTCCTTAGATTCAGTATAGTGCTGCTGCATCTTCCCTTTAACTTTATCAATCTGAGACATAGGGTATGTTTGTCTCAGGTTCTTACTGTTTTTCAGGTATGTTTGTAGGTAGCTAGTTTTCATATGGTCTGTAAATACATTTGATTGGATATGTTCATGTGACAGACAAAATAATTACACCTGTCTTTCCCAGCAGGTGCCCATTCTATTGACTATATAGGTCGGAAACCTGACAAAATTAAAGGAGCTCATTGACATGTAATATCATAACAACATGTGACCATCCAAAAAATGCCCAGAGACATGCTTCAGGAATCATACAATACTGTAACACTTGTAAGACTGAGGACTTATGTTATGATTATAACTCCTAGATTTTTGTGCAGTCTCATTTTTCATCTTGCTTCCTTCTTACAACTGACCTCCATTTATTTGACAAATATCATAACTTAATATACTACAAAACTAGTCTAACACCCATTGAAAGACACTTTAAATATGTCTCCCCTTCTCTCTGCCCACACTTGTCATAAATCAGGTAATCTAGATCAAGAATGATTGAACAAACATTGACTTGTCTTTATCAGTTTAGAGAACAGTGCAATCAAGTCTTGCATTCTTTACTGAGTGTAACCTTTTGTAATTGTTTATATTTGTTGTCTTTCTTCAGCGCCTTATGTTCTAAAGAAACTGGACAGCATATGAAGTGGTCCTTTTCCCCCATGTTTGGACTCAACTGAAGCCAGAATCACTTGCAAAACAACTGCTGTCAAGATCCTGCATACAAAAGATTTTCCGATTTTCCGGACCTTATTCATGGGACATCAAACCACCCTCTATCTGAACTAACTGTATGTGTGATGTGAATACTGTTGGTTATTTTGCCTTTTTTATTTAGTGTAAGCAACAGAATGTAATTTTATTTTGAAATGCTGTAATTACTCACAATGTTCACCAAACAGTTATTCACACCACTTCAATGAGCGATTTTGTTTCTGTAAGCTCAAAGAAAGAGAATGTCTTTATTGTGGCGGTGTTCGAAGATGGGTTGGTCTAGTGGCCAGAGCAATAAACTTGTGAAACACAAGGATAGCACTGGGTTTTGACTCTTACCAGCAGCTGTCTTCAGTTAGAAGTATTTCATGATCAAGAAGATAAGATGTAGCCTGTGGGGTCTGTCCTATGAGCTTATCTCAAATAAATGCATAAAAATGCTGTATTTTAGAGTTAGACAGTTAACATGCAATTTCACCTGATTACTAGCTTGCTTTTCCTCCTCACAGTGAGGCTTCAGTGGCATAACTAGACATGCCATTATTTATTTATTTATTAATTTCATATTAAACTCTACAAAAAAAGCAAATCCTAGTTGGAGACCAGGTGATGAAGTGAGGGTAATGTTAGGACATGATCGTTTCACCACATGGATTGGTCATATGTATCCACTGTGAAATGCATTTGGAATACAATACAGCATGATGGTTATATTCATACATGAACCAAAAATAGTGAAACGGCAACTATGGCTGAGGTTAACAGAGATACAACCTCCGTAAATGGTGCTCACAATGAAAATAATGACCTGAGCCTCCAGACTCCAGTACACATGATGGCGATATTTCACTAGAAACATCTCACGGTAAAGTGCTTTAGTATTTTCGTCCCCTTGGACTCCTACCTCTGATAGGCCGTAACACTAACTATGTTCGATGTATGTTTGCCTATTTGTATAAACTTGCACAAGCTTTTAGGACATATTCTGCAGGTAACATTGTGGCAAGTTGATGGCGTTGATTGACTAACTTTAGTCATCCTAGCTTGTAAACATTTGCTAAGGGAAGAAAGCTTACAGTAACTTTACCTTAACTCAGCTTTCAGCGTGCGCAAGCAGTATGGGAAAAGAAGCATTGATGTGAGTTGCCCGCTTGTGTTGTTACTCGCAAGAAAAGGATTATTTACGATTGAAATAGCGAAGCCAGCTAGCTATATACGTTCTATTAGGTAACAGTCGACATCCTCTAGTCTCAAACTAGCTAACTATAGCTACATTAATGTACAATTTGGCTAACTATTGTCAGATAACGTAGCTAGCTAGCTAAATTAATGTTCGCTATCGATGTTACACCTCTAGTTCCACATCCTCCAGCCCTTAGACCTAAATTGTACTTATATGTCACCTTTTACACCGAGTTTATTGTCGTTGTGATGATAGTCTGCGTTGAAAGCTAGCTAGTTTGCCCAATTACAACGATTATTTCCCCAATGATTAGTTGGCTTTTTCATAGCTACCCTTGTGCTGCCTAGCAACAAGTGGAATGGTTGAGCAACCGGTAGGACCAACCTAATGTTTACATTAGCAACTGAACAGAGCTAAAGAGAATTAGCATCCAAAGTTTTGCTAACATCAAAGATTGTTTCGATGAATATAGAAGATACAGAAATGGATGCTTTTGACGTGGACTTAAGTTCAGACATAGACGAAGAGTCTGAAATTGATAGACCGAGATCAAATACTGTTGCACTTCCTGGCATGAAGTCAACTTTTCGGTCTGCGGTTGTGACAGAGGAAGATCTACAGAAACTGGAATTAGCTAGAAATGACGAAAGTACATGGCGACAAACACGATGGGCTGTGAAGTGTTTAACAGATTGGCTGGAACAACAAGAAATTAAAGTGAACTTTGCAACTGTTTCAAAGGACGAGCTGAATCTGATATTGCGACAGTTTTATGGCTCTATTCGCAACTCAAAAGGTGAATCCTACCGCATTAGCAGCTATCTGGGACTGCGCGCAGGACTCAACAGGTATCTCAATGAACCTCCACTGAACCGTTCGTGGTGTATAATGAAAGACTCCGACTTCAAATCTGCGAATAATGTATTTTTTGGACTCATTAAAACAATGAGACGGGACGGTAAAGACAAGATAAGTCACCCTACGTCAGTCTCACCCTCAGATTTGAAAATAATTAGGGAATCTCATGCATGTAAAACCAGCCACCCAAGAGGCCTCCTAAATAAAGTGTGGTTTGACATTCAACTTCATTTCGGACGCTTGGGTAGAGATGGCAATAGAACCCTAACGAAAGACTCGCTTGTATTTAAAAGAGACGAAATTGGGAGAAAATACTGCACACTGACATTCAGCGATGTAACGAAAAACCACAAAGACACAGCGGAAAAGGATTGTGAGAATAATCGGGGGCGTATGTTTGCCAGGCCAGGAGACCAACTGTGTCCAGTTGCATCACTAGAGAAATACCTCCGCAAGATGCCACCCGATGCACCAGCCTTTTATTTACACCCCAAAAAGACTGCCTCTGAAAAAGACCCAGTATGGTACGTCACAAGTCCCCTTGGGGTCAATCACCTTGCCTCAATGCTTCCACGGATATGCAGAGAGGCTGGAACTGAACAGATATACACCAACTATTGTTTGCGAGGAACAAAAGTTCACCGCCCGCCTGATGTTGCTCATGAATCACGAGAGATCATCTCTGACAATGGACACAGGTAAGTCATAGAAATGTAATAAATCAGGATAAAGGATACCTTTTTCATTGTCATATTGATGAATGTTTGACAGGAACTGTCAACAAAATGTTTAATTAGCACCAAAACAATACAATTGTCTCAAGGCAACTTGTTCCATAGCCTTTTTTGTAGACCTAATTCTTTTTGCTGTTTTGATAAAGCTATTTTAAATTTGTGCCTTAATGGCATTGCCAACATTACAATATCTAAAACCTACCACCTGAGCAATCATGTGAATTACTGACTTCAGACTTTATTTAAACTACTGGAAACCCCTTCCCATGATGTTCCAATCATCTTAGACATGCCTATGGTTGCGATTCAACTAATCCCCGTGAATTTCGCATGTTGTTGCAATTTTAACCATTCACCGCAACTTTCCCGCCAATTTGACCAATCATCGTCGTCTCCCACAACCCCCTCCTTTCCGCCTGGTTGTTGGAGAGCTGCAGCAGACATGTTTGAGTCCAATTCCTCACATTTGCCCACCAACATAACAGTAAAAGATCGCGAAAAGAAGTACCCTGGCATTCTACACGAAAGCGGAGGGAAACTTTTTTGCACCGCATGTAACATTGTGGTCGACCATAGGAGGAAATCGTCTATTGATAAGCACTTTGCCACCGCAAAACATAGAAAGAGAACGGCAGAAAGGCAGGCAGGATGTCAGACGACGGCGAGACAGATCACACTGACACAGGCTGTTGCATCCAGGTAGATTGCGAGCGCTGAAACAATCGTATTTCGCTTATCTACCCAACTAAATTAAATCGTTTTGAAGCGTTCAAACAAACATAAATGTATTAACAGTTAACACCTTTTGAATTTTGATTCAGTGTCTATAGGCTTAAGTTATTTTTACTGTTACTGAAGGTGTGTTGTGTTTCGAGTGAAGGACTGCACTTTATACATAATGGATACAAAAAAGAATACTTGATTTTGCATTGCTTAGGTGTCCTCAGAATACATTATGCTTAATTTTGCTGTGAGGTTCTTTGCACTTTAACTCAAAAGTTATTTTGTGAGAGTTATTACTGTGATTTTTTTTTTTCATCATGTGAAGGCTGATTCATAACATTTTATTCAGTCTTACTGGTCCTTTTGTAATACCAACAAGTACACTTCGTTGTGGATAAGTCTATTTTGCTATATTTCTGTAGTCCTAGTAATCTTTTGTTTGGCATGTTGGTAAGGTTATTTAGATGACCTTTTCTCAGTGGTTTTGTTCACTAATTTATGCTTGTTCATCAATGACTTATTCTTCAACAAATGACTCAATTATAATTACAAAGAGGGAAATTAGCAACTTTGTATCGCAACTTTCACTTGCCCCCGCAATTACATTGCTACAAACTCCTAAAAAAGACTGCAACATTCATGGCAATTTTTTGGGAAAAGCTCCGGCATAGGCCGCAACACTCTCAAAAAAGGCCTGCGAATCCTGGGGGGACTGACTGGTTGGGTCAAGCACAGCATTTACTAGTCTTGGCTTGCTATTCTTCCATACCCACTACTATGAATACAATCTGGACGTCCCAAATGTACAATAACCAATATCACCATTCCACACTGTGCACTTGACAAAGTGCTTTACAGAGAGAAAAGTTGTCGGTTATTATTGCAAAGTTTGCTACATCCATTTTAGCATTGGAATTCAATTCATGCCTCCTTGTCTTTTCTACCATACAGGTTCATGGAGTTTCCTGGTCACTTCCAGAAGATTTTTCAGGAGCTGAATAACCAGCGCACTCAAAATCGTTTGTGTGATTGCATCATTGCCGTGGGAAACCAGTACTTCAGCGCGCACCGCTCAGTACTGGCAGCTTGTAGTTCCCACTTCCGCTCTCTATTCTGTAACTCGGACACTTGTGATGTCCAACAGTTTGTTGTAGGCCCTGATGGAAACATGAGACTCCTACAGCTAGATTCAGAGGTTGTGACCCCTGAGGCCTTCTCGACCCTGCTGGATATGATGTACTCTTCCAAGCTCCAGCTGGACATGTCCCAAATCACTGACTTGCTGCTGGCGGCGTCACACCTGCACCTTAATGCAGTGGTCAAAGTCTGCAAAGAAAAGCTCTCTTCAAACCCCTTGCACACATCACTCTCTGGAGGTCACACTGCCACATCGCACCCTAGCCATCAGGAGGAGGAGGCAGCCAACAACAGCAGTGAGGACGAGCTGTGGGAGCCGACTCAGGAGAGCAAACCGCGGCAGGGCCACAAACGGCGTCGCCTCAAGACTCCTGCAAACACACGGCGGAAGTTTAGTGGTGGCACTCAAACTGTCAAGTCTGTGGCAGTGGCCTCTGCTGGATCTCCTGTGCCGGCTCTGAGCCCAGAGGTGTACGAGTACGAGTATGAGATGTCACCGTCGCCTCAGGCAGACAGCCATGATCTTCAGGCAGGGGTGCAGAATGCTGGGGAAACCAATGGATTAATTCTTAAAGATGAAGATGAGGAGACACCGATCATAAAGGTGAAACATGAAAGCGTCATCTCTTCACCAACAAGATCGGATACAGCAGAGTCCACAGTCCAGACAGACATGGAGGAAGAGTTTATGAATGAGGCAGCTTCTGATGGAGAGCTCAACACTACAGGCTGTAGTGAGGAGCGTCACCCTACCGGCCAGCCACCTGACAAATTACTCCGTAGCAACAGTAACATCATCTGTGAGACAAGAGGGACCGTGAATGAACCCAGCGGAACTCAAGGCTTGGGTGCTAACCAAATCCAGGGCTTAACTTGGCCCACTACTCCCAAAGTCATGAAGGTGGTTGGGATTTCCAGGTTTGCTGCTGGTTCTAACTCGCTTACTGTGGAAAAAGAGGTCAACGGGACCACACAGAGCACTGAGGTGGCAGCATCAACCTCCACCACCTCGGTGAAGCGCGCCTCAGCGGGGGCAGGGGATGCGGTCATCTTGCAGTTTGCAAAGGCAGGGCCGGGGAGTGTTTTAAAGGCTGTAGGGCATAGCGCTGCTCTCCAAAGACCACACACTACTTTGCAGGCCCCTGTCGTGAAGCCCCTCAGACGGACTACCAGGGTAGCTAAGCCAAAGCCACCGGGCTTCCGCACCATTGCCCCAAAATCGTCCCCTCCTGAGAAATAGTGTATTCTATGAATTGTTACTTGTGGCGCACAAATCATTTTGCATTGCCTGAACTCCAAGGTTCCTGGGTGTGAAGGCCATGGTGGAGCGCATTTGGGTTCTGATGTTAAGCTAGATACTACAATGAAATAAGACAGGCATACGCAAAGATGATATCCCTGGCTGATATGTGTTTTTGCCTTGCGTTTAATAGGGTGTACAGCTAGGTCATGTACCCGCCATGAATACTAAACAAAGACCAGTCACCAAGATAGTTAGGGAGAGTAGACTTTGGTCTCACATAAGCTAGAGTAGAGACTGTTTTGCTGCATTGATTGTCACGTCATCTTGCCACGCACATGAGCCCTTCAATGGTGATGAGCCAGACCGTGGCACTCCCTGCCCATCTGACCAAGGACTTTACTCCCTCCTCAGCTCCACCAGTTACTACAGTGGGCATTACAAGTGATGTTGGCTTAGTGGATCAATAATAAGGTTAAGTGATAGCTGGAAGTTTGCTCATATCAGGAACCATTGGTGATAAAGCCTCACCCTCCTCCTCCCAGATTGGAACCTCCGTCCCTAGTTTGACAGTAGTAGGCAGGAGAGGTTGTGCCTCTGACCGCTAAATGGTGCACATGACTGACCACTCAACGAAGAAGATACTGAGATGAGGGGCATCTATTCGCTAACATGACACCGTATCACATTATTCAGTGGGATTTGACACTACAGAGGCAGTTGATGGCTCCCCATCACAGAAATGGAGTGGTGTGAATGTTGTGGTTTGTACATTCCATCTGACACGTGTGTTTTAAGGTTACATGTTGCGTTTTTAAAGTTACTTTAGAGGTTATGTGGAAGTGCATGTTCTGCCTGTTTTGCCTTAAAGATAATCTTAGTGATAAGATAAATGAGTTTAAAATTATTTTCACAAACCTGTTCTGCTGTAAGTTCTCTGTGGTGCCTACAAACACTGGGTGCCTAAACACACCTGGTTTCTCGCAAGTGTTTTTACATGTATGCCTTTCTTCACACAAGTGTACATTACATGTATGCCTTTCTTCACACAAGTGTACATTACATGTATGCCTTTCAAGGATAAATTAGTTTCAGAATTCAACATAAATTGAAGGACCGTACACATTTATCTAAATCAACAAGGAGGGGGAATCTAATTTATTTTCTCTCCTGACGAAGAAGAACCGAAGCAGTAATGTTGACAACACAACTGACTTCTCAGCATATTAAGTTTACATTTTTGTAATTCTGCTGTACAATGAAACTGAAAGAGGTCATAATAAAAAAAACATCTTTTTAAATGCTTTTATTTAAGCTCTACATGCAAAAAGGAGTGAACACCGGCACAAGGAGTGCTATGAATGCTGCTGCCATATTAGTAATCAAGTTCTTCCAGCAATAATTGAAACTCAGTTGTTCACTGTGAGTGGCTCTAATGCACATGCTCCCATCAGCAGGAACACAATCACATGTAAGGAAGTGCTTCGTAAGAGATGTCTTATATAGTCCTTCAACAATTTAAGAAATCACCACAACTTGCACTACGTGCAACTACAGTACACTATACTATTGAGGCACATACGCCCCACAAGATCCATCATTATTTAGATTCATAATATTGGCTATGTGAAACATTGCTTGCTTTAGTCATTAGTGTTTAATATATTAGTTCAATATTTCGGTAAAAATAAAATTACTATCTTTCTAAAAGACATGTTCTAAACAGACCTTAGCATCCAGGTCCTACGGGCCTTAGCAAAGAGTTGGCACTGCTTTGAATGGCTAGTACCCTGATGAAGGGAAAGGACCAGGCACTAGATCTTCAGTTCGGTGGGCATGGCGGCACCTGTGAGCCCTGCCAGTAGGTTGTTGGCAGTCAGTTCTGCCATGATGCCACGAGTGGAGTAAGTGGCACTCCCAATGTGAGGCAGGACCACTGGTGGAAGCAAGAGGAGAGGGGGTATATAAATATTAATGTTGAAGCATGTGTGTATTATCATGTAGGTGGGAACAAGAGGAGAGGGGTTATATAAATATAAATGCTGAAGTGCGTGTGTATTATGTAGATCTATGATAACAAAGGGGAGAGGTTTCGAAAAAAGAAAGCACTTTTGAGAGGTAACAATAATAGGTGAAATTGAATGGGGAAAAAATCATCCAAAGAGCCCTTGATCATACAATGGTGGTGAAAATAACAGAATGAGGCTATTGATATCAATGCCGATTTAAAGTACTAGGTTCAACGTAATGTAGTGTGGACTTTTTGAGGGTCTCTTACCACAGTTGTTAAGGGTCAGTAAGGGGTGATCAGTGGGTAACGGCTCAGGGGTGGTGACATCCAGACCAGCTGCAGCAATCTGCCCAGTGGAGAGCGCCTCATGAAGGTCCTCCTGATTCACCACTGCACCTCTAGGGGGCGCAAAAACCACACACAGACAGTCTTATGTGGAATGTACCATACCACTGTGATAAACATCCAAGGGAATGGAAGTCATAAGTAAAGTTAGTTCTTAACTGCAATGGAAATGATACACCTGCCTTTTATGCATTATAATCAAGGACCTCACCTTTAAAAACCTGTACAAACTAGCTCACAAAACCAAGACCAAATCAGTGATGCGGCTACGCTATCTGAGTTTTCCTGTTACCTGCTGGTGTTGATGAAGACTGCAGTGTTCTTCATCTTACTGAAAAAGGCTTTGTTACACATGCTTTGCGTGTCCGGAGTAAGGGCACAAGAGACGACGATGAAATCACTCTCAGACACGAGTGTGTCCAAAGGCACTGACAAAGGACAAGGGAGAAACAAACTGTTACTACAGTGTGTTCACATACTACACATTATGTGCACATACATGCAAATTACAGCATCATCGTCATCCTCTGACAATCTGACATGGCTTCCTGTATCCATGAACTGCTTTCTCTCCTTTGTGTTCTCATTATATGCCCCTCTAATAAGTCTCTCCTGGTACCCTTGTCGGGCATGCAGTCTTATCATACGTGATTTTCCCAGCTGAGTTATTTGCCTTACCAAATTCCCCCTCCACCTCTTTCGCCCCTGGCTTGGTCCCTCTGCCAGTGTACAGCAGCCTCTTCACCCCAAAGGGCATCAGACGTCTGGCAATGGCCAGGCCTACACAACAAGCCACACAGCTGCTGTCAAACTATGGGATGAGTCAGCCTGACACACAAATCCAACAGGCTTCTCCAAAGTAGTCAAAATGGTATTTTAAATCTGATGAAGTACAATAACAAATCATTATCATGTTCAATACAATAAAAACATTCACAGAATGGTAGTTGTGACTCTACCTATGCGCCCTAGTCCAATGACGCCCACTGTTGAGCCAGATAGACCGTATCCACACAGCCACAGGGGTTTCCACGTGCTCCAGCCTCCACTGGAGTAGGAAGTGACACGGGGTCAGAGGTTAGAGGTTAGAGCAGTGACTAGCCACATTATGCATATCTGAACCTATATCCTTTTTCAAATACTCTACAGAGATAACAGAACAAACCTACACTTAAATAACTTAAAGCGCTGCAGTGAAAACCTTAGGACCATCAAGGGACATGCATGCCACTGCTTCAGTTAAGAGACAGGAGAAAAGATTTACAGCCCTGTTGGCTCTGTGATGGGATGCTTTAGATACATACAAAAGATGCTGACCTTTTGACCTCCGCAACGCCCTCTGGCAAACGGCGGGCAGTAGCCAGGAGCAGAGCAACGGTGAGCTCTGCTGTGGCATCAGTTAGAACATCTGGAGTGTAGCCAATTCGTATCCCACTGAGACAGATGAGTTCCCGTTACATTGTTAGTTTTTATCATCCAGCTATTCATAGCTATGTTTAATAGTTCATTTCTGATGGAATCAATATGATATTACACAACTAATTGCTTTAGTCAAACTGATCATCTAAAGTCGATCCGCTGAAGATTCATAGCCAATGAAATGTAGGTATTTAACGTCACACACCGTTTCTTGATCTCGTCCATAGACAGATGATCAAATCCCACTGACATGGTGCTGATCACCTTCAAGTTGGGGCCTGAAAGACACGACCGCATCATTATGATGTTGACCTATCCATTTTAGACCATTACATTTTATATACCACAGTGTTAATTTATATGTATTAGACATAGGCCAACTCTGGTTAGACTGTGTTAATCGGATAAATCAAATTATGAATTATGATCATCTCAACTGTAAATTTAAGAAAAGAATCCGCTACAACAACCCTACCCGCAGCGTCAAGAACCTCAGCATCGATCCGGTCAGAGAGTAGACAAACGAGGCCGTGTGCACCGGACACGCTCTTCAGAAGTTCAGCGCGTGGCACTGGCTCGTCAGAGTCCCACACGGACAGGTTACAGCTGGGTGCCATGGCGACAGGAGAAAGATGAGACTCAAAGTTATGTAGGCACGTAAGAAATGTGTTGCTAGGAGGAAAAACTATGGAGTAACGCTATCAGGCCATGCAACCATTTAATATTTTTAGTGAAACTTTCCACATAACTGTCGACGAGCAGCAAGTATTATGCTATCGTATTGACGATATGCATAGGCTGGAAGAGAAAGAAAAACAAACTTGCATACATTCCAGCTTGTTTAAGTATTTTCATCCCTTCCTGTGGAATACGCCTGGTCACGAACACTTTCATGAGCTGCTGTGCCCCCTGCATTCTGCAAAAACCTCAATGACAGCCCAATACGTGAAAATGACACTGGTCAGTTGAACTCTCAGCTGAAAATGTCCAAAACTAACAGAAAAGAGCCGCACGTTTGACAGAGGTCGCTGTTCGAATGACGGGTCGGGTTCTCTACCGGCGCATTGAAGTGACGTCAGAGGTTCGCTCACGAGCAGAAGTGCATCTGTATTGACATCTGGAGGGGGGGTACTAAGTAAAAGTTTCATGTGTCCATGGCATCTAGTGGACCCATCTTGAAAAAGATCCCACAGAAACTATGCAATAGCATGTCAGCTGCCACAGTTTCTGAAATGGTTCAGTTTGCTCATTCTTAAACTTCAAGGAATTCCTATCCATATCCAGGAGATATCCCCTGTGTATAAGGATATGTATGGTGTTAAAGGAGGTAACAACAGTTTAAGATGATTGCATTTTGAAAATATAATCTCAGTACTCTCATGACGAAAACTGAGCTTGCAGTATTTTATACAGCTGCCTACTGCCTACTACTAGAGTCTACTGATGACTGTAAAAAGTATGATTTAGGGTCAGTGGGCAACACTTATTGCTATTGTGCTTTATTCCATCCAACTTCCGGTAAAATAGACCTAAATTATGTACCTCCCCTAAGCATCTTTGTTAAATTATCCCATTAAATTGCCCCATTCAGATGCCAAATGAACCTAAATGGTCTGTATGGGATACCAGTGCATAAGTATCCTTGTAAATAAATAAATATAAATAAATAAGTAAATAAATAAATAAATAAATAACACTATTAGAATATTGCACTTCTCATGGCCTGCTGATGAAGCTGTAGTAGGTGATGTTTTCTGCATGTGTACAGAGGTGTTATAATAAATAATATACTCTATAAATATGTGAATACCCAAAAAAGGAATCTATTGATTCAAATAAAACATTCACAATGTGTGCAAATGAGAAGGCCTATCTTATCCACAAATCTGTGCTGTGTAAGCTGGCCTATAGTTGGTATTGTGGTTATTGGAGTAAAGGTTAGTCAGCCATTTGATTTTCAACAGTCTGAATCAAGGACTGAGCTCTGCATCTGTCAACACAGGAGGATTTCTTGGATTGGCATTTATTTCCCTTTAATAAATAAGAAGTCCATTTATGGACATGTTTACATTTCTCGGCCGAAACGATTTCTTCCTGGTTCCACCGCACACTCCCCTTTAATTGGATCTTAGCCCTGCAGAAGTTGGACGGGTGAAACAGTTACCTTACCTGGCTAACTTAGCTTCATTGCTGGTCCACTTAACATTTTGGAAGACGAAGCAAACGTTGGAAAAGAAGGAAAGCCACACGACTTGACCGTTGAAAAAAGGTAAGCTAGAATATGGGGAAATGTCCATCTCTCGACTCTCTCTTTCTGCACTCCACCCCCCTTCTCTCTCTTGAGGAACTAGCATGTCAGCTACCAAGTGATCTTGGACTAAAATGCCTTGCTAATGTGAATGAGGTGTACCCGCATACCAGCTGTCGTACACTTCTTTATACGCCCCTGGAATTTCAACAAGTGCACATGATTTTATGCACTAGAGTCCGGTATTATGTTGCTGTGAAGAAGTAAGCGAAGACATACATGGGAATTTAACACCAGCCCAGATCAGCTGTTCCAGTCACGCATCTCCGGGTTGCTTAGATGGTGATTTGCTGGGGTTTTTTAAACTTATGATTACAATTATGCATCTGTCTTTCCCAGTCAAATACATTTGGTACATAAACATTACGGTTGATTTAGGGATGAGGAGTTGGGATCTGTATGGGCAGTAGCCCATGGGAAAAATGTCAGGCATGTTGCAGCGGGCGAGTTAACTCGCCTTAACTGGACTTGTATTGTTCCGACATTCAATACCTTAAATTCCTTTTAGGAGTCAACGTGCTTGGTGTATTTAAATGCATTTGGCTTAAGCTATGACCTATGTATGTTTTTGCCTCAATACAAAACGTGTTAACGTTTCTGTTTAGTTAAGGAGTCGAATTTTCTGTAGCGTGATCTGTGTGGTCATCGTTTGTGTTCCCCTTCAGTTGCATTCCCCCTCGCGTTCGGCGTGCCTTTTACGTATGAGCGCGAACGTGATTACCCGTGTGTAGTTCAACCCAACCGGTTGTGGAATGGCGCTTCTGACGCTTCACAGGTCTCCGACTGTCTGCACTACTCAGGTAAGTTGGCACTTTTCTCAACTTCATTATTATAAGGAACCCAACCCCACTATTTTGCTCTTATGGACACAAATGTAGAATAGTTGGTCTGTTTATCTCTGGCCTTTCTACTTCAACACTCACAATACAATGAGAAGAAAACATTAACAGATGACTAAACCATTAACTTGCTTCAGGCAGCTACAGTGATAGGTTAGTGTTTGTAGTTGTAATGTTTTTGGTAATAACACAAGCCTTTTTTCAACATCAGCTCTCTTGACACACTCTCGTTCTGTGTGTGCTTCTATGTTTGGTGCATTACAAACTTCATTACTTCATTGGTATGTCTGCATTTTGCCAAAACGTCAGGGGACTATCAATCCTTTAGTCTCTCTCTCTCTCTCTCTCTCTCCGTCTCCTCCACCCTCTCTCTTTCTTTCTCTCTCTCTCCCTCTCTCTGTCTCCTCCACCCCCTCTCTTTCTTTCTTTCTTTCTTTCTTTCTCTCTCTCTCTATCCTCCACCCTCTCTCTTTCTTTCTCTTACTCTCTCTCTCTCTCTCTCTGTCTTCTCCACCCCCCCCCCCCCTCTCTCTCTGTCTCCTCCACCCTCTCTCTTTCTTTTGCTCTCTCCCTCTCTCCTCTTCCAAAAGAAGCAACAGTGTCTGCAGGCCCTTTTGTCCAAATGAGGCACTGAACCAAGTAAATAAGTGCCGTAGTTCAGCTCAGCCAGATGCCTCTGGGCTCTGTGTATTCAGTTCAGCCAGAGAGCTGCGTATCAAGCCAGGCTAATGTTTTTTATGGAACCCTTTTGAGAATGCAGCTACTCTGGTTTTAACAGTGAACAAGAGTGGGACTAACGCCTCTTTCTCCGTGCCTGTGTTACAAACCCTAATCACTCTTCTCCTCTTTTCCCCCTTCCATCTCTCTTCACCCCGTCTCCTCTGTCCGTGTCTGTCTGGGCATGTCAGTTGCATAACAGGTAATGTTACTGTCTCCAGTTTCATTCTCTCCAACCACTGATACCGACGCTCACTCCCCCATCCCCACCCCTCCTTTCTTCCCTTCTCCCTCATTCTTTCCCTTCTCCCTCGTTCTTTCCTTTCTCCCTCGTTCTTTCCTATCTTCTTTCAGTAGCGCTTCCTCCCTCGTGTCCTTATCTCACTTACTGCACATTTAAGGCCGTGAATGTTTTCCCCTAAGAACACAGACCTCTTTTCTTTTTGTCACATCTCTATCTGTTCATCTGTCTCCATTCCTCTCCTCTCTCTCTCTCTCTCTCTCTCGCTATTGTAAAATTCCACTGCAGTTGACATAACAAGCACGTTTGCTGTGCCAAGAGTGATCATTGCTGACGGAGCCCCTACCTCTCCTCGTACACTGAGGAGCTTTAGCTGTCATGGATGGCCAAAGCCATTAGGTTGTGTGCTGTAATTGAATCTCAGAGGCACAGAATAGAGGATGCAGTGGTTTGCCCATTATGGATGAGTCTCTCTGGAGCTGATGGGATGGAGGAGTTCAGCTGAGTCCCACGAGGTTTAATTGTCACAGGCCAAGGGCTGGTCAATACCATAGCAGATGAATGCAGTGCCTAAAGGCCTGCTGTCACACTGGGTTATTACTGTCTCAACATCGTCCTGTTCCCTTACTCAAGTCAGCTAATCACTAATGATTCAAAGGTGACTCATGAATACTTAGGGTCCAATTATATCCTTTTGGACTCAGTGAGGTTAAGTAGAAGTAGTTTGGTGTTTGCTTAATGTTAAAATGCATTTTTAAGATTATTTATGGTTCAGTAATCCATCTGTAAATCATACTGACAGATTAGATATTTTGACCAAGATTTCAGTCAGGGAAGTGGCATTTCTGGTTGTCTGTTTGGTCCAAATGATCCCATACATTTTGGGTAATGAAAACACCAGCTTTTCTCCCCAGATTTGGTGCAGTTGGGCTTCGCTGACGTTCGATGTTTTTTTACCGTCACATAAAGAAATACATGAAATCAAATAAGGAAAAAGCCTGTTTATTTGCTAGGTTCACCATGTTGGACACACTCTGACTCTACTGTGTTGTGCTAACCTTTCATTTGCTATGGTTTCTCCCAGGATGAAAACATACCCAGGAGAGGGAGACTTCAAAAACGGTGCGTTTGTGTGTCTCAGTTCTCGCGTTTCATCCCGGCTTGGCCGGTTTTTCATTCAATACTGTATGCACAGTAGATAGCTTCATGCCCTCCCCACCTAAGCCGCTATGACAGCAGTGAGAAGCCTGAGTGGGTGTGTGTGTGTACATGGCCGGCTTCACACAGAACATAGAGACTGGCTTTGGATCTTCTGTGCGATATTATTTCTGAACGCCAATCACACACTGTTCACAGTAACACACTTTAATCCACAGAAATCAGGTACTAACATACGAAAGTATCAGGGACTTGCAACATCTGCAAACTGTTTATAGCTTATCATCTGCGTACAGAAGTTGTGCCCCCTGCCTTTGAAAAGGAATGACAAGTTCATGATCAGAGTTAAGATGAAAGGTTATAAAAGAACAAAATGCAGGTCCACAAACCTCAAAATACAGTTTTGCTAATGCTGCTTTGACATATTCTTTCTGTGAGGTTAATTAATGAGATTCTGGTTGTCATTTCAGAGAAAGCTTTGCTCTGGTCAAAGGGGCCGTTCTATTACTCGAGGAAGAGCAGGAGAGGGAGGATGAGAACCCATCGACCCCTCCACAAGGGAGCCCCAAATTAGAGAGCAAGGCTTTGGACACCCAGCACATGCACCTCCAGGCCATTCTGTCCCTGCTGCGCCCAGAGGACACAGTCAAACTGGTGAGGCTGTGTGTGTGTGCCTGCGTGTGTGTGTGTGTGTGTGTGTGTGTGTGTGTGTGTGTGTGTGCCTGCGTGTGTTTGTGTGTGTGTGTTTCAGTGTGTGTGTGTGTGTGTGTGTGTGTAAGATTCAATGTGATGAAGTCTGTGCAGTGCCAGGGAGTCAGTGCCATAGGGCAAGTGTAAGCATCTGACAAACCAAACCGACAGTCAGTCTGTTGTTGGGGAGTGCGAGGTCCAGAACTTTGCCCACAGCCTTTGTGTCCTGCTTCACTGACTGGTGATTATGCACATTGGGCATGTTGCATCAGTTCAGAAGCTTTTGGTAAGAAAGAGATCCCTGATTGGCTCCTACAACCAGCACAAACCACTGCCATTGGTTACTATTTGTTTAAAGCATTGGTATCCTGGAAGGAAGAGTTATTCCGTCTCACGCATGTGTGTAATGTTTGTTTATGTTGATATGTGTTATCAGTGTTAGTTGATGTGTCTTTGTGGTTTGCACAACTTTAATTTGAATGTAAATGAATAAATAAATTAAGGAATGAATGAATGAATGAATGAATGAATGAATTAATTGAGTATGAGGTATGTAGTGGCCTGTGCGTCTGACTTTTCCCTAGTTGGTTTGGTGTGTATCCTGTGGCCTAAGGCTATGAGGTATAATTTATATGCCCCCATCATGTGCTACCATTCTACAGCATTTTACCATTCCTAAAGTATTAGTGTCTTATAAGTAACCTTCCACAGGCCGGCACAGCGTATGCTGGTTGTTCTGTTCAGTAAAACACTGATTTTATGTAATTGTCATCACATGGTAGACTTCCTTATTCATCCAGTCAGAGGCTGTGCAATGTGAATCGGTGTTTGTGCTTGTGCAAAGCATAGTGTTAGCATAGCTGAGCGCTAAGCTACATCAGGTCACTCTGTAAGTGTTGTTCACTGACTGTAACATGGCTAATAGTTAGGTATGTTTCTCTTAGCTTATAATTTCCTCTGACCTGAGGGTACTGTTAACACAGTCGTCATGGCAACCCCCTATTTAAAGTTTTGACGTGCAGGGACGTTGGAGCACAAAGGTAGTTGAGCTCACCTCTTCCTCACCTTCCCCTGAAGATTCCCACCCACCTCCATTTTAGTTCTCTTGTTTTGCTCTCTCCACACCACCCCGTCTCTCTCCCACTCCTCCTCTCTCTCTCTCTCTCTCTCTGTCCTTCTCTCTCTCTCTCTGTCCTTCTTTTTGACTCTCTCTTTCTCACTATCTCATCTATTCTCCTCCATCTCTGCCTCCTCTATCCCCCCCCTCTCTCTCTCTCTCTCTCCATCTCCCCTTCTTGCTCTCTCTCTTTCTCACTATCTCTCCTGCTCTCCTCTGTCTCCCCCTCTCTCAGGCGGTGCAGTTGGAGTCGGTGAGTCAGGTCAGAGTGAGGTACCTGCTTGTTGTCTCCACCCTCAGCAACAAAATGGAGAGCCTCCTGCTGGGCATGGACCTGCCAGACATGCAGAGGTTCATGGAGCATTCTTCACTTCCACACTAAACACCTGTGTCTACAGACATGCAGAGTCTTGTAAAGCATTTATAAGCTAATAATGAAACTTTATATAAAGAACTACAAACTGGACGGTGCATAACACAGTGGATATATGTAGGTTGTTGTCATTGGTGGGGGGAAAAACGCCCACATTTGTGCTTTCTGTACCACTGATGGGAACATGTGAAGTCAGTGTCCTCTCAGATCTCCACACTTGAAGCCTTTTCAGATTTCAGCCCAACGTGTCCAATTATTGGTATCTACTATACTACTTATATTAAAACCCTGATTATCTGTGTTGCAGAATTGTGTTTGATGGTGCTGTCTATTTCTCCTTTGCAGTGACCAGTGTACCATTGGCCTGGTTTTGCCTGTATGGAGTGATACCCAAGTGTTTTTGGATGGAGATGGGTAAGAAAGACTGATAAATCCCTCTGTGATGCATCAAAGACAGGAACTAGATTGGGTTGACTAAACTAGTGTGTTAAAGAGCAAAAGCAAAAAAAAAGAGGAAGCTTATTTCTCAGTTTTGAAGAGTCAGTGATGGTGATGACTTTATCAGAAGCTCACTCATGCCAGGCAGACTGCATCAGGCTCTCTGGGGTATCCTAGACATGCCAGGCAGACTGCATCAGGCTCTATGGGGTATCCTAGACATGCCAGACAGACTGCATCAGGCTCTCTGGGGTATCCTAGACATGCCAGGCAGACTGCATCAGGCTCTCTGGGGTATCCTAGACATGCCAGGCAGACTGCATCAGGCTCTATGGGGTGACATGCAAGGCATTCCTCACTGGCAAGCACATGGCTGCTTAGTAGGGAGAGTCATGTTCAACACAAATAGATAAGATATCACACACAATGTTTTGGGCATTTCCTCAAAACGCATAGTACTTTGCCTGTTTGATCTGTCTTACAAATTGTGTGTGTGTGTGTGTGTGTGTGTGTGTGTGTGTGTGTGTGTGTGTGTGTGTGTGTGTGTGTGAGATGACATGCTGATGCACTCACTTTTAATACAATTGGTCACTCACACAGACCACACGTGGCCACAAACCACCGATATCATCTAATTCCTCCCCTCTGTGCCCTCTCTCTCTCTCTCTATCTCTCCATCTGTCTCCCTCTATTTCTCTCTCTCTCTCTCTCTCTCTCTCTCTCTCTCTCTCTCTCTCTCTCTTCTCTTTCTCTCTCTCACTTTCTCCCTTAGTGGTTTTAGTGTGACAACAGCCGAGGTGACAAGGACATTTAAACCGGTGTCCCTGCAGACCATGTGGCAAGTTCTACTATGACTGCATGTCCCTTTTAGAGGAACTGTAGTTTCTGCAGCTCTCCTGCCTGCCTTGCTTCCTTGTTGCATGTTAACGTGCCTGACGGATGCACAGAAAGTGGGTGTGTGCTGTTGAGTGAGATTATAAAAGTGTCGAGGGTCAAGAGATGTGAAAACAAACGCCTGCTCTCCACCCTCCCGGCTCCACCCGCCTCCATGTTTCTCATGCTTGACGTTCTGGGTCTGAATGCCGATGATTTGTAGAGTGGCTTTATGAAGGGCGTCTAAAATGGGCTGTCCAAATCAACTGTTACTATAAGCCTGGGAAATAGTGGTGTGTGCATATATGTGTGTGTATGCACTCTTGTGTGTATGCATGTTTGAATGCACACTGTGTGTGTGTGTGTGTGTGCGTGTGTGTGTGTGTGCGTGTGTGCGTGCGTGCGTGCGTGCGTGCGTGCGTGCGTGCGTGCGTGCGTGCGTGCGTGCGTGCGTGCGTGTGTCAGTCTGTCTGTTTCTATTTGTGTGTTCACATACATGTGCTTGTATGTATGTATGCATGTGTGTGCATTTCTGTGATTACATGCTCATGCTTGTGTGTGTGTGTGTGTGTGTGCGTGCGTGTGTGCGTGTGTGTGTGTGTGTGTGTGTGTGATCACAGGTCAGTGCTCCAGGCGCTGCATGGCTGCTGTGAGCGCGCCGTGAAGGGAGCGGTCATCCCCAGCTGTGGCCTGGAGTGGGCCCAGCACTACTACAGCCACGTGGAGTCGGACCAGCCCTGCCTCAACGAGTGGGACGTCATGACCGGACTGGAGTCCGTCAGAAAGGACGCCATGGGTCAAAGGTCAGTTTGCAGCCCACCGTGCTGTCTTTGTCTTGTTGCTAAGGGCCGTTAACACCGTCAAGGACAACTATAACAACAACTGTAACTATAACAACTGTAACTATAACAACAAGTGTAACTATACCAACAACCATGACTATAACAACATGAGAGTCCACACTGACCTCTCAGAAATATCACTCATATTTTAATGTCATGTTGGTTTCTGATTGGCTGTCAGTGTTTCTGTTGTTCACACAATTGCTCTGGAAGTGGTGCCCAAAGCTATCGTTCTTCTTATCTTTATTGTTATAGTGTGTGGTGTAGGCATTGCCATTCTCCTGAGATTTAAAAAATATATATATAGTTTTTAGAGTTGTTGTTGTTGTTGGCAGTGTGGACAGGCCTTCACCCATCTTGTTTCAGCTTTGGCTCCCTTCTCCTGCTGTTTTGATCATTCGAGGCTTGTTGTTATGGTGGAGACGGTACCTTAGCTCTCCCCTGTTGGCTGTCTGTGTGTGTGTGTCCTGTCCAGTTCGTCTCCTTCCACACCAGTTGTCCCTAATCCTGTTTCTCTCCTTCACTTCACTGTGCAGCTCTTTGGAGAGGGAGTCAATAGAGAGGAGGATCAAAGCCCACCTCAGAGAGATCATGAGGACGGAAGACCTGGAGAAAATTACCTCCAAACAAGTAAGACGCAAGGGCTGGTGTGTGTGTGTGTGTGTGTATGTGTGTGTGTGTGTGTGTGTGTGTGTGTGTGTGTGTGTGTGTGTGTGTGTGTGTGTGTGTGTGTGTGTGTGTGTGTGTGTGTGTGTGGGGGGTTGAAGTAGAAGGAGAGGATGAGGCCGGTGCACAGCAAAGGGGAAAACAGCACAATGAGTCCTTCACACATACTTGCATCAAATACCATTATTAGGAGACAGACATAAGAGCATGACTCTTAATCCATATCAGGCTCAGTGTGTGCGTGTGTGCGTGTGCGTGTGCGTGTGCGTGTGCGTGTGCGTGTGCGTGTGTGTGTGTGTGTGTGTGGTGGTCCATAGGTCCGAACAACTCTGGAATCCAAAATGGACATGGAGATGAAGGACTACAAAGAGTTCATTGATAATGAGATGATGGTTACCATGGCGCAGATGGACAAACCCTCCAAAATACTGGACTACCTTTATTTGGTGAGGAATACACTCTCTGTCTCTCACACACCGACCATACCACATCATATCACACACACCCAACACACACACTCACACAATCACAGATAGACCACCAAACCACACACCACACCACAACACACACACACACACACACACAAACAGACCACATCACACCACATCACACATCACACATCACACATCACACATCACACATCACACATCACACATCACACATCACACATCACACATCACACATCACACATCACACTCACACTCACACTCACACTCACACTCACACTCACACTCACACACCAACATCACACACACATTCCACCTTCATTTTAGAGGAGTGGGGAGCTGATGCTGCTCTTGCTCACGGCGCTCTGTGAAGTTTTTAAGTGAAAGCTCTTCTATTCTCAGGGCTCGGAGTGGAACGCTGCCAACTTTGAAGAGCTGCAGAAAAACAAGTAAGACTCAAGAGGACGCCCTTGTTTGTTTCACTCTTCACCAACAGCGATGTCTTAGATGGAGTTTAAGAATAGGAGACCGCAGGAGCCACCCGTGCTGATTACCTCCAAGCCTTCCACTCTACACTGATGGCTCTGTAGCAATAACAGGGTTAGATTAACTCCACTCAACACTGAAGGCTCTGTCTGTAGCAATGCCAGAGTATAGATTAACTCCACTCAACACTGATGGCTCTGTAGCAATAACAGGGTTAGATTAACTCCACTCAACACTGAAGGCTCTGTAGCAATAACAGGGTTAGATTAACTCCACTCAACACTGATGGCTCTGTAGCAATGCCAGGGTTAGATTAACTCCACTCTACACTGATGGCTCTGTATCAATAACAGGGTTAGATTAACTCCACTCAACACTGATGGCTCTGTAGCAATGCCAGGGTTAGATTAACTCCACTCAACCCTGAAGGTACCAATGCCAGGGTTAGATTAACTCCGCTCTACACCAATGCC